>NW_026091174.1:0-9766 GCF_024586455.1 Bactrocera neohumeralis
TGATACCGCGTAAATTGAAGAAAATTATCCCAGGAAATGCGAAGAGTTGACGGCTTTGAAATATAACTAGCGTTTTGGAATAACTTTAAAAATTTCGTCTAAAGTTTAAAAAATTTATTGAGCCAATCGTTACAATTTTATAAAAACTTTCGAAATCAGCTCCCCGCGCGATTTCCAAGCATTGAAAGCGTCACGAAAGGCATTCTCCGGATAGCCTTGAGAGCTGAGGTGCATGCTACCTGGATCCCCTCCGTCGTTTCAAAATGCTTGGCTTCTATTGGCCTTTTCAATCAATGAAACAAAAAAGTCCGGGAGGCTGCGGAAGCGTGGGGATGCTGGCCTTGGTTAGGTAGAACCTACACAGGAAGGCTGTGTGCCGGCCGTGGTGCAATTTCCAATCGGCTGCAATGTCTTAATTAATTAATATGTTGCAATTTTATAAGAGTTATCTAACGGTCCATCGTTTAGGTCTATAATTAACTAAGTTTTATATCCTAAAAATCCGGACACGTCTTTGTTTTATCTAAATAATTTATTTTTGTTATCTAGCTATTTGCGCATAGAGCACTGTTAACATAACTAATTCGGATTAAATTGTTGCTCGTAACATTTGTGTTGTTTTTTATTCCTCAATGTATAACTTTCCTAAACAAGAAATCAATGCCCATTCGCAATTTCATTTCGTTTCAGGAATGTTATGCAATGAATTTTACTTTTGACGTGTTCACAACTAAGCGAAAGACTTTAGAAAGTAGATTCTGCCGATGAAATATATTAAATGAGTCAAGAATAATTCATATTCTCTGTGTTGAAAAAACTCTTTATTTAATTTAAACTATTATGGTTTTATTATTTTAATATTAATAAAAGTTTAGTAATTACTTTTGTAGTAAAATCCATCCTAATTTGTTTAGGTTTGTATTTCAATACTTTGGCTTACACCAATAAATTATCAATCAAATTATTGCAAGTGGATATAGAACTCAATGTTGTTTTGAAAAATCAGATAACGATTGTTTTGTTGTAGTGATAAATTTTTTTGTGGTTGAACTCAAGGTTGCAACTTAAATTCTGACAAATAAAAACGACATAAACATTAAGTTTTTACAATAGTGTTTAATTTGGGAGCTTCTGCTAGGTACAATAATCGCAAAAAATAATCTTAATGACTGGAAGACGAGAACAAATTTGATTCAGTTAAATCTCTTATTAGAAGTACGCCACACTAGATTTATTCTAAATATTAAATATTTTATTATTAGTGCTAAAAGCCTTGTAAAACCATCATAAATGTCTTCAATTGGCGCTCTCGAACTTAGCCTCCTTAGTTGTCTGATTTGTTTGCATTTATAATAACAAGTCCACTTGAGGGTGAAACAGATCACCAAACTAAAATCAGAAATGTCGTTCATTTTTAGAGACTTTCACATGCCCATTGCAAAGCGACAAAAGAGGATTTTGATTATGAAGATATTTTAAGCCAAACGACAGTCAAGCCTTTATTAAACCACTTGTTAGCCTTTGTTGCAGAGAATCCACTGACACAAATAAAAGTAAGAAATGATAATAAACAATGCCCTGCACTGCAAATCAATCATGCGCTGAATATTTTCTAGTATCTTTAACATTTCAATACAAAAATCAACTTGATATGAAGATGTTTGTGAATGTTGCTCAGCAATCAGTTTTATAAAAAACCAAATTGTTGGCATATTCATTCCACTTTGGGTCGAAATGAATAACTCTTATACAGGTAGAAGTCAGGTATCCAATGTTTTAATGAAAATGGGTATTACAACTGTTATAGAAAATTTTTGATGGTAGTCAATAACTTCCTAAATAATCAAATTATGAAGAAATTTTGCAAAATATGCTGACAAAGGGCCATCTCTAAGAAAAAATTTCAGTACCTCGGTAATAATCTAGATAAATTTTTGTATAACATTGGAAATTATATTGAGGAACAGGAGAGTGATGTAAAAATGGTATTATGGTGAATGTAATCGTCCCATTATAACAAAGTATTGCTGATCCTTATGGAGAAAGTGTGAAATCATCATCATTCTTGTAAAAAAAAATGTATGACTCAAGAAGCAGCCGATGAAGCTGTATTATATTATATTATTATACTGAGTTGTTTAAATAACTTATTGCTTTTTTTAGATACTTTGGTCACCTTGTTCCATTTTTTTAAATAAAATAAATATAAAGACTTTCGAGCTTCTAATTTTAAATAATTAATTCATATAATTTCATTAAAATTAGAAAACAGCAAATTGGTAAGAGCGACAAAGTCATTTGTAATATTTATTTTGAAAGATTGGGTTTTTCTCCCATATTAAAAAGAGTAGAAAGAAAGACTTTAAAGGTAGACTTCGATGGTATTCATTGCGCTTTTACCTTTAATTCGGTCACAATAATGAATTGATGTGATGGCGCAAGGCACCAATGAAATTTATGAAGTTTACGGAGACGATGCTGTATCAGTTCGTGTAGCACAATAATGATTCGCCTGCTTCCGTTCTGAATATTTTGAAATTTCGATTTACACTGATAGCATAATGTCTCTAGCGGAAAAATAGCAAAAGTTATCGACAAAAATGGTACATATTTGCTTATTTATTTATTATTATAACTATAAAAAAAACAACAAGTAAGGAAGTTCAGGTGCAACCGAACATTTCATTAAGATAAATCAAGTATTGGCTGATATATCCAGCACAAAGAAAGTATTGGCCCGATTCGACATACAGACATGCCATTATATGAGAAGGATGATCTCTAAATTTCAATTATATATCTCACACATTCACCAATATTTTTGGTCAAAAGTCAACCATAGATACTGGGGACTACATATTCGGTACCTAGGGTCTTGAACAGTTTTGGTTGGATTTGGATAATTTTCGGTCAAAAGGTGCCACACTTTAAGAATTATTACTGCAAAATTTCATTCCGTTATATTAATTACTTCTTATTTGGGTACTGCGAAGTAGACGTGGTTGTTGTTCGATATTGCTTATTATACCCACTAAATTTAGTGGAAATTGGTCGGGTACCGAGATATGGGATTTCACCAAAAAGTGGGCGGTGCCATGCCCATTGTCCAATTTTCGTGTCTCTGGAGTAATTAGTTAGGGATTTAATGCGCTTTTTGGAGTTTTGAACGGTATCGTTATATGGGGAGTGAGCGGGGTTATCCACCGGCTTCATCCATGTTCACACTATCGGTAGATTTTATAAGATTTGTACTCAGCAAATTTGGTTCTTATAGCTTTAGTTGCATAGGATATATGTACATTAAACATATAACAGGTCGCTGGCTACTGCGATCGTTTGTACCAAATTGCAGCTTTATATCTTAATTTAGTACTTAGTTATGGCACTTTATATGTTTTCGGTTAATGACGATTTGTGGGAGCGGCAGTGGTTCGAAACTCGAAATTTTACTTTATACTAAGGAATCTGCATACCAAGTTTCATCAAGATATCTCAATGTTTACACAAGTTACAGCTTGAGTTATCTGAATGAAAATTACACAACGTGTTTTACTCATAACATATCGGGTGATTTTTTAAGAGCTTGATAACTTTTTTTTAAAAAAAAAAACGCATAAAATTTGCAAAATCTCATCGGTTCTTTATTTGAAACGTTACATTTACTTTTTGAAGATAATTTCATTTAAATGTTGACCGCGGCTGCGTCTTAGGTGGTCCATTCGGAAAGTCCAATTTTGGGCAACTTTTTCGAGCACTTTTTCGAGCATTTCGGCCGGAATAGCCCGAATTTCTTCGGAAATGTTGTCTTCCAAAGCTGGAATAGTTGCTGGTTTATTTCTGTAGACTTTAGATTTGACGTAGCCCCACAAAAAATAGTCTAAAGGCGTTAAATCGCATGATCTTGGTGGCCGCGGTCAACATTTAAATGAAATTATCTTCAAAAAGTAAATGTCATGAACCAATCTAACGTTTCAAATAAAGAACCGATGAGATTTTGCAAATTTTATGCGTTTTTTTTTAAAAAAAAGTTATCAAGCTCTTAAAAAATCACCCGATATATCTTTTTGTCTAAAATAAATGCAATTGGATATAAACTTGACTTTGCCCCCATATTACTATTATCAGTATTTTCAAATGCGGCTGACTTTGTTCAGTATGATCGTGGATTGTATGTGAGGTACTTTAATGAAACCCAGGGAACATTTTTTTTAGTATGTAGCATGATAATAGTTAATAGATAAAATCGGGTCAATACCTTCCCAAATCCTATATACTACCTTTAATGATTTTCGTTTTCTAACAAACCTAATGCCGAGTATTTCGGTCAGTGTATGAGTTATATAGAGTATAGGTACTATATATATAAAATTTCTTTGAATCCGATCCTCTTCGTTTAACATCTTAAGGTCCTTGGCTTTGATTCTTGCAAGTTGCAAAAGTATAAAATGTTCGGTTGCCCCTGAATTAAGCACTTTATTACTTGTTTTGAAATATAATTTACACGAGGAATTTAATCACAATTATCGGGTGCTTTTTTTCACAGTGTAGGCTAATGCGTCTAAATTAGTGGAAAGTAATGTAAATTTATTCTAGATTAACAACGTATAAGATGTTTAACGAAACAAATCACAATTAAATCAAATCAATGTTATATGTGTGTATACGTCAGAGACGAGATACGTTCAATAAATTTTAAATGAATTTTGTGAATTATTTAGGCAACAATTTCATATTGTATATTCGGTTGGATACATAAATTCGTATGTCATAATAACAAAAGGTTAGAAGGAATGTATTTGCAAATATTATCAACTAGCTATAATTTAATCCCAACGGATGCAGCTGTACATATTGTTATGTATAAATGTGTTGTAATATTTGCTATCTCAACAAGTAAGGAAGGGCTAAGTTCGGGTGTCACCGAACGTTTTATACTCTCGCATGATAAAGTGATAATCGAGATTTTTGATTATACGTCATTTATATATTTTTCAAATACCGTATTTTTGTAAAGTTTTATTCCGCTATCATCATTGGTTCCTAATGTATACATGTATTATACAGAGAAGGCATCAGATGGAATTCGAAATAGCGTTATATTGGAAGAAGGCGTGGTTGTGAACCGATTTCACCCATATTTCGTACGTGTCATCAGGGTGTTAAGAAAATATTATATACCGAATTTCATTGAAATCGGTCTAGTAGTTCCTGAGATATGGTTTTTGGTCCATAAGTGGGCGAGGCCACGCCCATTTTCAATTTTTAAAAAAAGCCTGGTTGCAGCTTTCCTCTGCCATTTCTTCCGTAAAATTTAGTGTTTCTGACGTTTTTTGTTAGTCGGTTGACGCACTTTTAGTGATTTTCAACATAACCTTTGTATGGGAGGTGGGCGTGGTTATTATCTGATTTCTTCCATTTTTGAACTGTATATAGAAATGCCTGAAGAAAACGACTCTGTAGAGTTTGGTTGATATAGCTATAGTAGTTTCTGAGATATGTACAAAAAACTTAGTAGGGGGCGGGGCCACTCCCACTTTTCCAAAAAAACTACGTCCAAATATGCCCCTCCTTAATGCGATCTTTTGCGCCAAATTTCACTTTAATATCTTTATTTATGGCTTAGTTATGACACATTATAGGTTATCGGTTTTCGCCATTTTGTGGGCGTGGCAGTTGGCCGATTTTGCCCATCTTCGAACTTAACCTTTTTATGGAGCCAAGGAATACGTGTACCAAGTTTCATCATGATATCTCTATTTTTACTCAAGTTACAGCTTGCACGGACGGACGGACAGACAGACATCCGGATTTCGACTCTACTCGTCACCCTGATCACTTTGGTATATATAACCCTATATCTGACTCTTTTAGTTTTAGGACTTACAAACAACCGTTATGTGAACAAAACTATAATACTCTCCTTAGCAACATTGTTACGAGAGTATAAAAATATGTCATAGAAATGGCATATGAATGTAGGAGTAACACTGAGATTGGGCAATCTGAAAAATAAAAGAGTTGTGGTTCGTAATTGAATAAAGCGTGGATACAAGCGCAAAGAAATGCTAAATATGTGTATTCAGTGTACTTTGGATGATACGGCTTTCACCGTATAGCTCTTGAAGTTGAAGTCACTGACTTCGAATTTTGATGGTAAATTTTAATAATTTCCACTCATTGTTGGAACCATTGCTGTTAAATTTGGATTACGATTAGTTAAGTAGATTAAATTTGAAAAGGAATGGTATTGATTACATAATTCTCCTTTTAACAATTCCTGATTATTAATTAATTATGATTACAAATAATCCAAAAATAATTAAGATTAGTTAGGATTACGAGAAAATAATCAAAAACTAGTGGAAAGGAAAACAGGCCTAACAAGTAAGGAAGGGCTAAGTTCGGGTGTCACCGAACATTTTATACTCTCGCATGATAAAGTGATAATCGAGATTTCATTATACGTCATTTATATATTTTTCAAATACCGTATTTTTGTAAAGTTTTATTCCGCTATCATCATTGGTTCCTAATGTATATATTATGTATACAGAGAAGGCATCAGATGGAATTCGAAATAGCGTTATATTGGAAGAAGCCGTGGTTGTGAACCGATTTCACCCATATTTCGTACGTGTCATCAGGGTGTTAAGAAAATATTATATACCGAATTTCATTGAAATCGGTCTAGTAGTTCCTGAGATATGGTTTTTGGTCCATAAGTGGGCGAGGCCACGCCCATTTTCAATTTTTAAAAAAGGACTGGGTGCAGCTTTTTTCTGCCATTTTTTCCGTAAAATTTAGTGTTTCTGACGTTTTTTGTTAGTCGGTTAACGGACTTTTAGTGATTTTCAACATAACCTTTGTATGGGAGGTGGGCGTGGTTATTATCCGATTTCTTCCATTTTTAAACTGTATATAGAAATGCCTGAAGAAAACGACTCTATAGAGTTTGGTTGATATAGCTATAGTAGTTTCCGAGATATATACAAAAACTTAGTAGGGGGCGGGGCCACGCCCACTTTTCCAAAAACATTGCGTCCAAATATGCCCCTCCCTAATGCGATCCTTTGTGCCAAATTCCACTTTAATATCTCTATTTATGGCTTAGTTATGACACTTTATAGGTTTTCGGTTTCCGCCATTTTGTGGGCGTGGCGGTGGGCCGATTTGCCCATCTTCGAACTTAACCTTCCTATGGAGCCAAGAGTTACAGCTTGCACCGACGGACGGACAGACAGACATCCGGATTTCAACTCTACTCGTCACCCTGATCACTTTGGTATATATAACCCTATATCTGTCTCTTTTAGTTTTAGGACTTACAAACAACCGTTATGTGAACAAAACTATAATACTCTCCTTAGCAACATTGTTGCGAGAGTATAATAATCAAATAAGTAATTGGCTACTTTCAAGGATTATTATACTCGCAACAATGTTGCTAAGGAGAGTATTATAGTGTTGTTCACATAACGGTTGTTTGTAAGTCCTAAAACTAAAAGAGTCAGATATAGGGTTATATATACCAAAGTGACCAGGGTGACGAGTAGAGTCAAAATCCGGATGTCTGTCTGTCCGTCCGTCTGTCCGTCCGTGCAAGCTGTAACTTGAGTAAAAATTGAGATATCATGATGAAACTTGGTACACGTATTCCTTGGCTCCATAAGAAGGTTAAGTTCGCCACAAAATGGCGGAAACCGAAAACCTATAAAGTGTCATAACTAAGCCATAAATAAAGATATTAAAGTGAAATTTGGCACAAAGGATCGCATTAGGGAGGGGGCATATTTGGACGTAATTTTTTGGAAAAGTGGGCGTGGCCCCGCCCCCTAATAAGTTTTTTTTGTACATATCTCGGAAACTGCTATAGCTATGTCAACCAAACTCTACAAAGTCGTTTTCTTCAGGCATTTCCATATACAGTTCAAAAATGGAAGAAATCGGATAATAACCACGCCCACCTCCCATACAAAGGTTATGTTGAAAATCACTAAAAGTGCGTTAACCACTAACAAAAAACGTCAGAAACACTAAATTTTACGGAAGAAATTGCAGAATGAAGCTGCACCCAGGCTTTTTTTAAAAATTGAAAATGGGCGTGGCCTCGCCCACTTATGGACCAAAAACCATATCTCAGGAACTACTAGACCGATTTCAATGAAAGGAATACAACACCCCGATAAAAGTAGAAATAAGGGGGAAATCGGGTTTACAACCCTTTTCCAATATAACCTATTTTGAATTCCATCTGATCCCCTTTTGAATAATACGAGTATATACAAGGAACCAATGATGATAGCGGAAAAAATTTACAAAAAAACGGGATTTGAAAAAATATAAATGGAAAAAATCTCGATTATACTTTATCATGCAGGTTAAAAAGTTCGGTGACACCCGAACTTTGCCCTTCCTTACTTGTTAGGCCTGTTTTTTTCCCCTAGTTTTTGTTATTTTCTCGTAATCCTAACTAATCTTAATTATTTTTGGGTTATTTGAATCATAATTAATTAATAATCGGAATTTTAAAAAGAAATTTTTAATCAATACCAAAAAACAAATTCTAACCCAAAATTTTAAACACAATTTCCAACAATGAGTGGAAATTATTAAAATTTCCCATAAAAATTCGAAGTCATGATTTCAACTTTTGGGGGCCTCCCCGTACACTAAATAAAATATTTAGCATTTTTTTGTTGTATCCACGCTTTATTCAATTACGAACCACAACTCTTTTTTTTCAGATTCCCCAATCCTTGTTACCCCTACATTCATATGCCATTTCATGAATTTTTTATACCGCAACAATTTTTGGGGAATTATAGTTTTGTTCACATAACGGGTTTTTTGTAAGTCCTAAAACAAAAAAAATATAGGGTTATATATCCAAATTTGAAAATGAAATCCCGGGTGTTTTTTTCCCTCCGGCAATTTAAATTTGGGAAAAAAAGGTATCATGATGAAACTTGGTACCTTTCCTTGGCTCCATAAAAGGAAGGAAAATGGGCAAAAACGGCCCAATCCACGCCCCAAAAAGGCGAAAACCGATAACCCAAAAGTGTCTCTGCCATAAATAAAGATATTAAAGTGAAATTTAAAACCCAAAAAATTTTTACGTAGTTTTTTTAAAATGGGGGGCCCGCCCCCTACAAGTTTTTTGTACATATTCAGAAATCTATAAATATCAACCAAACTCCACAGAGTCGTTTTTTTTGGGGATTTTATATACGTTAAAAAATTAAAAAATGGTTCCCGCCCACCTCCCATACAAAGGTTATGTTGAAAATCACTAAAAAACGTTAACTCAACAAAAAAAGTAAAAAAACTAAATTTTACGGAAAAAATTTCAAAAAAGCTGCACCCGGCTTTTTTTTAAAAATTTAAAATGGGGGCTGCCCCCCTTTTCCCAAAAACCTATCTCAGGGAAATACTAGACCGATTTCAATGAAATTCGGGATAAAAATTTTTTTTAACCCCTGATAACATGCAAAAAAAGGGTGAAAGGTTCAACCCCGCCTTTTCCAATATAACGCTATTTTGAAATTAAATTGAATAACAAGGCCCAATGATGATAGCGGAATAAAAAACTTTACAAAATACGGTATTTGAAAAATATGTAAATGACGTATAATGAAATCTCGATTATCACTTTATTGTGCGAGAGTATAAAATGTTCGGTGACACCCGAACTTAGCCCTTCCTTACTTTTTTTTGATTATTTTCGATTATTTTTAAAAAATTTTGAAAGCTCATCATTTTATACTTA
>NW_026091175.1:0-21599 GCF_024586455.1 Bactrocera neohumeralis
TCTCTACACACACGGACAAACATGAGTATTACAACTCCATCAAGAAATACTTCCGCGCTTCGGCTACTCCACCAGTAGTACGTCGAAATACATACCTATACGTGTACTACTAGGCAAAATATTTGCCTAGGGGGCCCAGGATGTTTAAATGAGTTAAGCATCCACCCCCTCTACCCGGTATAACTGGCGCATCCTAATAAAAAAGCGCAATTCACCACAGAATGCTACTGCAACGCAAAACCAATAACTCACCACACCTATACCAACCCAACCAACAAAAGGAATGTACAACGGGGAAGCTGACACATTCGTGTACACACTGCGCCGCGTCGACACCTTCCTACTCACAATTCGATCTATACACAATCATCGCACATAAACAATTCGCTACCAAGTTTCGCATAGACACTGCCGCGTCGATCCCTAAAAAATCATCTTCGGCATTGGAATCTCGCCGCCCCGCTTGTTAGCATTTTTAAATAAAACTTATAAATATTAAAATATTTAAATTTGTAATTTCGTTATGTTATATTATTAAAATAAAACAAAATTTATAATAAAATAAATTTTGTATCCTTTTAAACAGTATCTAAATTTAAATTTAGACAGAAATGTCCTGTGTTTGGCATATATCCGTACAATCTCTCTGAGTCCCAGTTACCTACTTACCAGGATGTTCTTTTGTGTTATCAGTTTGAAAGATTTCGTATAGGGCGACTCCGAGGCGACAACTATGAACCTAGGAGTAAAGGTTGAAAATACTTCCAAAAAGTCATCTATTCCGATAGTTTCATACACCAGAGTTGTACATATGCTTACCACATACCATAAGAAATTTCTGACTCTTAAACAAATGTTTCTAAGGAACCCAATAAGTAGATAGTTTCATATATTTTGGAACCAGTGTAAACATCACCAGCAATGTCAGCATGGAAATCCAACACAGGATAACTCTTGCCAACAGTTGCTTCTTCGGACTGAGTAGGCAATTGAGAAGTAAAGTCCTCTCTCGACGAACAAAAACCAAACTCTATAAGTCTTCCCGTCCTGCTATATGGTACAGAGGCTTGGACGATGACAACAACTGATGAGTTGACGTTGCGAGTTTTCGAGAGAAAAGTTCTGCCACGGCGAATATCGCATTCAATGGAACGATGAGCTGTATTAGATATTTGACGGCATTGACATAGTTCAGCAAATTAAAAGACACTCCAGCTCTGAAAGTGTTCGACGCTGTACCCGCCGGGGGAAGCAGAGGAAGAGAAAGGCCTCCACTCCGCTGGAAGGACCAGGTGGAGAAGAACCTGGCTACGCTTGAAATATTCAATTGGCGCCACGTAGCGAAAAGAAGAAACGACTAGAGCCCTGTTGTTAACTCAGCTATAATCGCGTTAGCGGTGTCTACGCCAATTAAGAAGAAGAAGAGCTTAAGTGTTTGAATGGAGATATAATGTTCTTGACCATTTAGACAAAGGAAGTTTCCAACAAATGCTCCAAGTCTCAAGAGATTAATTTAAGTTGCTATTGTCTTTGATCAAAGATTTAACAACTCTTAATCAATTAGGCAATTTGCGGTACATCTTCAGCTAGCTATAATCTTATATCATTTCGGTTGGGCGGGTGAAAATGCGATGATTCGGAAAGTAGCTATACCATTTGGAGTAGGAGATGGTGAAACGCTTTACAAAGTAACTCTTTTGGAGTTAAAATCTAGATATATAACTTGGCCTGATACAAACGAAAGACTAGATATCGTTAAAACAATATACAATGAGTTGCCGCATTGCATAAGGTATATTGATGGTACCGAATTGAAACTTGCAGAAGCACCAGTTGTTTACTATTCAGCTTATTTTTCAAAAAGCTGAATCTGTTCTATAAAGACACAGGTTTTATGTGATTAACAGTTAAGGAGTCGGCATGTAGTAGCGGGGCACTTTGGTAGTGTACATGGCGCTCGCATGTTTCGTACTAGTGCTCTCTGCACTCAGGAAAATTAAATTTTGATCTCAATGACTAGCAGGAGATTCCGCTTCTCCATTGCTGACCACTCTTTTCGCGCCCTTTTGTGCAAATTCACAACAGATGGACTATTCAAAGCATAAAGATTTCGACTTGCGACATAGCATATATGGCCTGAGGATTACACATTGCTTTGGGATTCTAAAAGGACGCTTTACGTAGACATATGAATTAGCAATATATGTACGTTATACTTTTTTTAAATTGACTACAAACCTTTTTGAAGGTAGTATTAGGTATACCAATTCTATCTTTAATATTGCTATTTATATTAGACTTACGAAACCTAAGCAAATGTAATGTAATTTAGTATATTTAGTTACTTTTTATTTTTTATAAATATATATTTTTTTTATTTTGTACTTAGCCACTCTTTCTTTCATTTATAATTCTAACAATTTTGTATTTTTCATCTGTTTCTATTTTTTTAATTCTATTTCTAAAAGTTTTAATTCTATAAATATTTTTTTTACTTGAAATTTCTTGTTTTCTTCGAACTTAAACTCGTCAAATTCAAGCTTCTTCGCTTCCATGGCAATTTTTTTTTTGCTTGGATAGCCGCCCATTGTCCAATGGAAGATGTCCGTTGTCAAGTTGACCGTTGGAATGTTGATATTGGGGGTGCAGCAGGTACATTTTCCTCAGAATTCTACTGAGCTTCCACTTGAAGTCCTGCACTAGTGGACGTAAGCCAGTCATTGCTGTACAGTACTGCGCCTTCAAATGACGGACCCTCACTGCAACAGACCCCAAGAGACATCCAACTGCGATTTTTGTAAAAATCGCTTATAACAAAATTGCGCAGTTGGAGCCTAAAAAAAAAGGACACGGAATTACGTCAGAAATTAAGTAAAAAAAACATATCAACTTACCTCAATTTCCGCCTCTTCCATCAAAAACTCTATAATGAAGAACACCTCAATCTCCCTCCACTTCTCGCTTAGCTAGTGCCTTTATCTATGATGATTAGAGATTCAGTATAATCAAACTCTCAACCAAGAGCTCTTTTTAGTTTTGTGCCCTGCTAATTATGAAGTCAAAAATTTAGATAATATTTTGTGACTAAAGACTAGAGACAGACTTTGTTGTGAATAGAAACTAGTCACAAATTGAGACTTTACCTCAAAATGTCTCAAATAGTGACTAGAGAATGCTTACAGAAATCCGCTATAAGATTGTTAAAAAAGTGTATTGCTAGCAAAATTGGCAATGAAGGCTGTACATTGGTAAAGGTGTGGCGCAAACTTGTGTCTAATTTCTATCAAGTGACAAATTTGGGGCAATATTTTGAGACGAAATACCGGAGAATGTACTTCAAAATTTCTCAATTAGTGACAAAGGGCTGGTTACTGCATTGCGCTATAAATGTCACTTGATGCAATATGTTGGGCTACAATTATTATATTATTATTATATCGAAGATGTGTATCTTGTTTTTGTTAAAAATTGTAGTATTGTGCCGAAAATACATGTGCATATATCAGAATGCTTGGGAAAAATTTGACCTAATTTGACAGTTGTTGTTCTGAACTGCATTGCATGTGAATTTTGATATTGTATTTTCTGTGCATAATCAATGCTAACAACATAAAAAGAATATTTTTCCTAGCTAAGTCTGGCACCAATAAAACTGTTCTTCAAAAATGTATAAAAGTGAATACAAATCGTCACATAAAACTGGTTTTTGATTGATAAATCAAGCAAAAATTATAAAAATTGTTGTTTATTTGGTCAAAAACGACACCTCCGAAACATTGAACATTTCAACTTCCATTTTTATTTAATTTTAACGAAATTTTAAAAGGTTTCGTTTTAGTAATCATCTGTTTGTAAAAAATTACTGATGTTGCTGACAAATGTACTTAGCTTTATTTTTCAAATATTTATTTTAATCGTAATGCAACTCTGTCTAAGTACACTAAAAGATGTAATTACTTCTTCCGGCTTTACTTTCTTACAAGTAGCCGAGGAGAAACAACGGCATGGATAATATGATACGAGACTCTCACATTGGCTCTCATTTTTCCCTCAATCGCATTCCCTGATTATTTGACAGCCAAGGAGATCAGAGAATTTTTGACAGTTGATTTCAGAAAAGGCGGGATGCCAGAAGTAAAGCGCTATAATTACTTGACGATATTAGTGTGAAATGAAATTTCATTGAACTGTGCGAACATATTCTGGCAAAATAAATATTTATGTAAATTTATTAATGATTTTGCATTTTAGCTTTTATATAAGTATGCATTTTCAAAGTGTTTTATTTATTTTTTTGTATAATTTATTACATACTCAATATAATGTTTTTCAGCAGTGGCATCATTGACAAATGTTATAAAAAATGCGAGTTTTGACAGCTCTCTCTCGAATCAAAGAGTCTCGTATCATATTATCCATGACAACGGATAAGTAATAGAAATTATCAATTTGTATATACAGTACATTTAATCCAGTTATTTTTACAGATATTAAAACCCTTCCTTCCTTTCGTCTTTACAAACGTTTCTTTGAATAAAGTGTTTTAATATATTCGTGTTTCTTTTCTATTAATTGCCGCCGCAACATTATTTTAATCTTTATCCTTCGTTTGCTATCGTAAATTATTGCATGCCACGCTACAATTTAAGAAGTCAAAAAACACATAACGCGAGTCCATCGAAAATGCCGATTTCAAATGAAGATTCTTTTAGTGATAACGATGGAGACCGCGCAATGGTCATGCCAGACAACGCAGTTGCAGATTTACAAAAACAAATACGTCAGTTGCAACTATCTTTAGAAGCCCCCGAAAAGGAGAGGTTATCACTTGCCGACTCTTTTCAAGTCAGTGCTGCCGCACCTGTTAAGCCAATGTATGCCTGTACAAATACAGCCGATAATTTTGCCTACTCATTGTCACACATGAGCTTTGCCAACGCCGCCGTTCTTGCCCCACTGAATTCTAACGTCAACGCTGCCGACGAATTTTTCACCCGTTCTAATACTTATACAAATTCCAACTACAACCCTACATCAGCCCACCAGCATATGCAGCCTATTACGCCTCATTTGAATGTCACTGCAGGTAACTTATCGCCGATTGTAAATTTTGCTGATATTAAATCTACAGCCGCCACATCTTTAAACAACACACATTCAGCACCTATGCAGAATAATAACACTTTAATGTCGCCAAATAACCAACATTTTATTCGCAAACTTCAATATTTACCACAGCTTTCAGGCTCACCCGGAGAGTGGCCAATGTTTATTGTTTGAGACAACAAACATGTTTGCGTACAGTAATCTAGAGAATTTACTGCGCTTACAGAAAGCTCTTAAAGGAGATGCCCGGTCAAAAGTTGAATCGCTATTAATTCACCCTTCAAGTGTGAATGCGGTGATATCTTCGTTACAGTTTCATTATGGACGACCTGAACTAGTGATATGCAGCTAGCTCACAAAAGTCAGATCGTTTCCATCAATCACAAGTTTCATGAAATCGCCAATTATAGTTCTATGGTAACAAATTCAATCGCATTTTTGGAGAACGCCAGTGCTGCACCTCATCTTTCAAACCCAACACTGGTCGATGAATTGGTAAGTAAACTACCTATTTATAAACGGGAAGAATGGGCACGTCATACGTTTGGAATAAATAAACCATACCCAACAATATGTGAATTTAGTACGTGGTTACAACAGATGTCAACATACGTTGTAATGGCAACAGAACTGAACACACCACTCGTCAGTTCCGAACAACCATCACGAAAATGTAATAGATCACCAAAAGCAGTGCTATCCATATCTGAAGAAAAATTGAAATGTATATTTTGTAAAGATAATCATCGATTGTATCAATGCATGAAATTTAAAGAAGTTAATAACGACAAGTGATGGGAAATTGTAAAAACAAATCGCTTCTGCTTTTGTTGTTTTTCTCTAGGTCATATTGTTTATAATTGTACACGACGTCGTACATGTGGTATAGCATCATGCCAGAAATATCATAATAAATTACTTCATACTCAAGTCGTTAAAAATGCCAGAAGTTGCGAAATTTACCAATCGAAAGTTATTTTGATGCACTAAAACGATCAATTTGTAGAGCGCAAAATGACAAGTGATATTAATTACAAAAAATGGTATATAGAAAAGGTAAACGACTACGTAGAAAAGGGTTATGCCAAAAAACTTACTTCGGATGAAGTTGATATACAGAGCGAGCGAATATGGTATTTACCCCATTTCGCGGTTTATAATGTAAACAAAGGCAATAAACCAAGATTGGTGTTTGATGCAGCCGTGACAGTAGATAATATTTCTTTGAACTCTATGCTTATAAAAGGTCCTAATAGTTATCAACAATTGCAGTCAATTTTATTCAAATTTCGTGAAGGGGTGGTGATATAAGAGAGATGTTCCATCGCATAAACATACGGGAAAAATATGTAAATTCTCAACGCTTTTTATGGCGTGAAGGGGATACCATGAGACAGCCTGATCTGTATGTCATGAAGGCAATGAATTTTGGTTCTGCCTGCTCTCCATTTTATGTAAATGCATCAAAATTTCAAAATGACTGTCCGAGGGCAGTCGATGCAATCATTAATCGCCACTATGTTGACGATAGTTTTACCACCGTTGATGAAGGTATATGTTTATCGGAAAGAGTGACAGAGATTCACAGCAAAGCAGGATTCGTTCTCAGAGGCTTTGTTTCGAACTCCTCAAAACTATTGAAAGCCATTAACAGAAACTCCGAGCCAGAGTGTATCACAAAGAATAAGTGTGGATCAAAACTAACAAATGATAAGGTATTAGGGATGCACTTGGATGCTAAGCGAGATGTATTCTTTTAAAATTTAATATTCGCTAGAATACCGACATCAGTTTTAAATGGCAGTCGACGTCCAACAAAAGCAGAATTATTGGGTTTAACGATGTCGATATTTGATCCTTTTGGGCTCCTCGCAAATGTTACTTTGATTCCCAAAATTTTGTTGCAAAGATTATGGCAAGTTAATACCCAAAGACATATACGATAAATGGTACGAGTGGTACAAATCTCTTGAAAACATAAGAGAGTTCAGAATACCTAGATGTTACAGCCTATTTTTTAAAGATCCATCTTCCCAAATAAAATTGTACATATTTGTAGACGCTAGTGAGTAAGCGTTTTCTTCCGTCGCGTACTTTCGTATACGATGTTATAACCAAATAACAGTAGTTTTCATCGCGGCAAAATCTCGTTACGGTTCTCTGAAACCAATGTCATTTCCTTGGTTGGAACTACAGACTACAGTACTCGGAACACGTCTACGTAAAACAATTGTTGATAGTCACACAATAAACATTGCGTTAATAAATTTTTGGTCGAATTCTAAGACTGTTATTCAGTGGATTCATTCCGAAGCCCGTCAATATAAACAATTCGTAAGTAAACGGATTTCTGAGATTCTTCATGAGTCTGAAGTATCGCAATGGAGATGGGTACCTGGATCGCTAAATTCAGCTGACAATGCTACACGACCTCAGTTATATACGAGACTGGTTGGAGATTCAAAGTGGATTAGTGTTTTTAAAGCAGAGTGAAGAAGATTGGCCTTTACTCCCAGATCTTTCTACAAATGAAATTGAAATCGAGAAGAAAGCAAAACAACTTTTCATTATATACGCTCCTGAAAATGTCATACCATTAACGAAATATTCTAATTTTTACAAATTTCTTAAAATAATGAATTGGGTCCGATTCGCCGTTTTAAGTTGTCATGATTTGTTAAACAGAAACACTGAAATTCAGAAGAATTAGTAGTTCGACTGGTTCAAGAAGCCGTTTTCGCGGACGAACTTTTTCTATTAAGGAATAGTAAGCAGCTCCCAAAACAGAGTCAATTATTTGCACTAACACCCATGATTGACGATATTATGTCTGGGAGGTCGAATTGATAACGCTCTGTATCTTCCTGTTTGCACGAGAAGTCCAGTAATTTTACCAAAGAATCATCCATTGTCACGACTAATAGTTCGACATTTTCATGAAACATTTTATCATCAAAATCAGGAAGCTATTATCTGTGCAATCCGAGCTAAAAATTTGGATACCAACGTCCTCCTCTCATGGGCCAATTACTAGTTAATCGTTTATCATTATACTTTGGAGCTTTCTCGTACACCGGTCTTGACTATTTTGGGCCAGTAATAGTGTCCATCGGACGACGGCGAGAAAAGAGGTGGGTAGCCCTTTGAAGGAAAAAGCTCCTCAAATTGGGACATTGCAAAGCTTACTTATGGAAGCTGAAAATTTAATAAATTCTCGTCCACTTACACATTTATCAATTGAAAGTTGTGATGATGACCCGTTAACTCATAATCATTTTCTGTTGGGATGCCCAAACTACATACAAACTTCTACTGAATCAGATAAAGTATGTTTGCAAAAGCAATAGCAAATTTTACAACAGCTAAAACAGACGTCTTGGCGCAGATGGGTATTATTAGAGTACCTACCAACACTTACGCGACGTACTAAGTGGCACAAAAGAGTTAATCCCATTCGTGTTGGAGATGTTGTTATTATCTGCGATACCAATGAAAATTTGCGGAATTGGAGACGTGGAATCGTACTGGAAACATTTACCAGACCAGATGGACAAGTTAGGTCAGCGCTTATTAAGACATCAACGGGCAACCAAAGGAGACCCGCCTCAAAGTTAGCAGTTCTCGATGTTTCCGGTGACCCTCAAATCGCTGATACTCTCTCGGTTCACGGGGGGCGGGATGTTGCTGACAAATGTACTAAGCTTTATGTTTCAAATATTTATTTTAATCATAAGGCAACTCTGATTAAGTACACTAAAAGATGTAATGGCCTTTCCGGCTTTACTTTCTTACAAGCAGCCGAGGAGAAACCACGGAAAAGTAATAGTAATTATCAATTTGTATATACAGTACATTTAATACAAATTGTACAAATACTGTCTCTCACGTCACTGTTGACAGTCAAAACTTTGAAGTTGTAGATAATTTCGTCTATTTAGGAACCAGCATTAACACCACCAACAATGTCAGTCTGGAAATCCAACGCAGGATTGCTCTTGCCAACAGGTGCTACTTCGGACTGAGTAGGCAATTGAAAAGTAAAGTCCTCTCTCGACGAACAAAAGCTAAACTCTATAAGTCGCTCATAATTCCCGTCCTGCTATATGGTGCAGAGGCTTGGGCGATGACAGTAACCGATGAATCGACGTTACGAGTTTTCGAGAGAAAAATCCTGCGACAGATTTATGGTCCTTTGCGCATTGGCCACGGCGAATCGCATTCAATGGAACGATGAGCTGTACGAGATATACGACGACATTGACATAGTTCTGCGAATTAAAAGACAGCGGCTACGCTGGCTAGGTCATGTTGTCCGGATGGATGAAAACACTCCAGCTCTGAAAGTATTCGACGCATTACCCGCCGGGGGAGGCAGAGGATGAGGAAGAACTCCACTCCGTTGGAAGGACCAAGTGGAGAAGGACCTGGCTTCGCTTGGAATATCTAACTGGCGCCACGTAGCGAAAAGAAGAAACGACTGGCGCGCTGTTGTTAACTCGGCTATTATCGCGTAAGCGGTGTCTACGCCAATTAAGAAGAAGAATATATGTTTCTTTTCTATCAGTTGGCGCAGCAGCAACTGCACATATTTTATTCTTTACTGGCGTAGACACGGCTCAGCTGATTTAAAAACAGCGCGCCAGCCGTTTCTTTCTTTTGCAATATGGTGCCAATTGGAGATTTCAAGCGTAGACAGCTCCTGGTCTTTCCAACGGAGAGGAGGTTTTCCTCTTCCTCTGCTTCCCACGGAGAGCAGTACCCGTACTTTCAGATCAGGAGTGCTGAGCCGCTGTCTTTTAATTCGCTGAATTATGTTTAAATGAGTTAAGTCTCTACCCACTTTACCCGGGAAAACTGGCGCACCCTAACAGAGCACAGCTCGATACACCACAGCCGATGACACCACAACACAATACCAACACAACTCACTATACCCACTCAAAAAGAATGGACATCGGAATGGCAGAGGCAATTCGTTGTTCACACATCGCATGTTAACATTCGCATATACACTACGCCGCGTCGACACCCACGCTACTCTACTTCAATCGGATCAATACTGCGCTTTACATTCAGCATAATACGAACGATCACCTATGTATAATAGTTTCACAGGGATACTATCTCGCCAGCTCGTCGTGGATTTCCAGCGTACATTCGCAAGTAGCAAGTGCATTTACATTTCTCTTTACATACTTAATTGTTAAATGCAAAATATCAAAATCTTTTTAAGCCAACTTTTTAAATTAAATTAACTTATATAAAAAACAAGAGCATTTTTTTCTTAGCCTCGTTTAAACATAAGACACCTTCGGATTTTAGCTAAAAGAAATATGTAAAATTATTATGCTATGTTAACATTTTTACACAGATACAAAGTTCCATCTTACATTTTAGGAAGTGCAGAGTTTAGGTGTTAGATGATGTGTTGTCTAATTCTATTTGACAAATTCGTTTAATAAAGAAATTATATACTTATTGTTAATTTTATACATAAATGCTGTTAGCTATAGGTGGCGTTAACTCCCCCACCTCTAAATCGAAGCGTCCCGTCTTCAAATATATTTTCTGTAAGTTATTAATTTTTGTCGATAGTTTTATTAACATTTTCCCTTTTTCTTTTGAATTTTGAATTTAATATACGTTATTACTTTTGTATTAAAATAACATAATATGATTATCAATAATAAAGTACTAAATATATTCTTTTACAAAAAATGATTAAATTTTCCTTATTTTAAATATTTAAAAATTCTTCCAGTGGGATTTGCATATTTTATATTATCAATTATTATATTAACTTCAAAATTTATCAAACATACTCCGTCTATCCGGAAACTATTATAGCACAGTCTTTTGCAATATTTAATACATTATTTGCTTCATTAATCTTTGTACAAGTAGCATGTTTATTACTTCATGTCTGAAAACAAGTAGTATTTTTTTTATTAAAAAAATGCATTATTTAACCCTTTTTTGCAAAATTCGACAGAAAAAAATTGATTTTCGCATTTTATTATTTCACCTTCGATTAGTAATTTTCTCTTGTGTAGTTAATTATTAGTTATATGGCTCAAGCAGCTCACGACTTCCGGTCTTTGACCAAGTATCCTCTGGGTATCCTAAGAACATCCGTTTGAAGGCGAGCTAAAGTGAGAAGGCGAAACATGCCCTGCATAGGGTTGTGGGCTGGCACGTAAAAAGAGCACCTCCAATGAAAGCAAACCACAAGCCTCGGATGAGTGACCCCCCTTTTAATGACGACCATTGCAATCGAAATAAGGACGACGAATTGAGGGCATGCACCTGGAATGTACGGTCCCTTAATTGGGAAGGTACCGCTGCCCAGCTGGCTAATGTCCTCGTTAAAGTGAAAGCTGACATCACCGCCCTCCTAGAAATGCGATGGACGGGACAAGGACTGAGAAAAGTAGGTCCTTGTGGCATTTACTACAGTGGCCATATAAAGGAGCGCAACTTTGGTATGGGATTCGCGGTGAGAGGCATATTTGGCACTACGGTCGGTTATTTCAGCCTCCACGACGAAACATCCCCAAATGGGTTGAGGATGATTGACTTCGCCGGGGCCCGAAATATGGTTATCTGTAGTACTAGATTCCAGCATAAGAAGATTCATCAAGCTACCTGGCTGTCTCCGGATCGAAAAACTACCAACCAGATCGTTCATGCTTTGATAGACGGAAGACATGTCTCCAGTGGTTTAGATGTGCGTGCGCTCCGAGGTCCTAACATCGACTCGGACCAATATCTTGTTGCAGCTAAGATTCGCACCCGCCTCTGTGCAGCAAAAAACGCACGTCAACAAACACAAGGAAGGTTCGACGTCGAGAATCTGCAATCACAACAGACAGCAGAACGATTTTCTACTCGGCTCGCACTCCTGCTCTCTGAGAGCACTCGTCAACAACTCGGTATAAGGGAACTGTGGGACGGCATTTCAGACTTCTTACGTACAGCTGCAACCGAAACCATTGGTTTTCGGAGAATGCCAAAGAACAGCTGGTACGACGAGGAGTGCCGTGTCGCAGCGGTGAGAAAACAGACTGTCTACCTCGCAACGTTACGATCGACATCTACACGTGCGGGATGGGATAGATACCGAGAGCTGAAGAGGGAAGCGAGACGCATTTGTAAACAGAAGATGAAAGAGAACGAAATGCATGAGTACGATAGCTTGATAAGCTGGCCGACAGGGGTAATGCTCGAAAACTCTACGAAAAAATGCGGCAGCTTACAGAGGGTTTCAAGAACGGAGCATACTCTTGTAGAACCCCAAAGGTGATCTAGTGACCGATGCCCAAAGCATACTTAAATTATGGAGGGAACACTTCTCCAGCCTTCTGAATGGCAGGGAACGCACAACACCAGGAGAAGGGAGAAACCGATTCCCCAATCGATGACGATGGAGCAGACGTTCCATTACCCGACCATGAAGAAGTTCGAATAGCAATTGCCCGCCTGAAGAAAAACAAAGCGGCAGAGGACGACGGATATCCGGCCGAGCTGTTCAAACACGGCGGCGGAGAACTGATAAGGAGCATGCATCAGCTTCTTTGTAAAATATGGTCGGACGAAAGCATGCCCAACGATTGGAATTTAAGTGTGCTATGCCCAATCCATAAAAAAGGAGACCCAAAAATCTGCGCCAACTACCATGGGATTAGCCTCCTCAACATCGCATATAAGGTTCTATCGAGCGTATTGTGTGAAAGATTAAAGCCCACCGTCAACAAACTGATTGGACCTTATCAGTGTGTCTTTAGACCTGGTAAATTAACAACCGACCAGATATTCACCATGCGCCAAATCTTGGAAAAGACCCGTGAAAGAAGAATCGACACACACCACCTCTTCGTCGATTTCAAAGCTGCTTTCATGCCACGATGTCTGAATTTGGTATCCCCGCAAAACTAACATGGCTATGTAAGCTGACGTTGAGCAACACCAAATGCTCCGTCAGAATCGGGAAGGACCTCTCCGGGCCGTTCGATACCAAACGAGGTTTCAGACAAGGCAATTCCCTATACAGCTGCTGGCGTATGCCTATGATATATATATCATCGGCCTCAACACCCGCGCCGTTAGTTCTGCTTTCTCCAGGCTGGAAAAGGAAGCAAAAGAAATGGGTCTGGCAGTGAACGAGGGCAAGACGAAATATCTCCTGTCATCAAACAAACAGTCGTCGCGCTCTCGACTTGTCACTCACGTCACTGTTGACAGTCATAACTTTGAAGTCATAGATAATTTCGTCTATCTTGGAACCAGCGTAAACACCACCAACAATGTCAGCATAGAAGTCCAACGCAGAACAACTCTTGCCAACAGGTGTTACTTTCGGACTGAGTAGGCAATTGAGAAGCAAAGTCCTCTCTCGACAAACAAAAACCAAACTCTATAGGTCACTCATAATTCCCGTCCTGCTATATGGTGTAGAGTCTTGGACGATGACAACAACGGATGAGTCGACGTTGCGAGTTTTCAAGAGGAAAGTTTTGCGAAAGATTTATGGTCCTTTGCGCGTTAGCCACGGCGAATTCCGCATTCGATGGAACGATGAGCTGTACAAGATATACGACGACATTGACATAGTTCAGCGAATTAAAAGACAGCGGCTACGCTGGCTAGGTCATGTTGTCCGGATGGACGAAAACACTTCAGCTCTGAAAGTATTCTCAGTACCCGCCAGCGGAAGCAGAGGAAGAGGAAGACCTCCACTCCGTTGGAAGGACCAAGTGGAGAAGGACCTGGCTTCGTTGAAATATCCAATTGGCGCCACGTAGCGAAAAGAAGAAACGACTGGCGGGCTGTTGTTAACTCAGCTATAATCGCGTAAGCGGTGTCTACGCCAATTAAGTAGAAGAATGCTTTCATCACACTTGTTTCTCGCCTTGTCAAGGGTTTCAAGTACAAGTACGAACGCAATGTGGTATATCCTTTTTTTTATCACATCCGGCATTGCGACTCTCAGATTACTATTTTACATTACGTTTCAGAGTACAGGGCCGAGAATTGACCCTTGCGGAACACTGCCTGTAAATTTTTATGTTTCAGGCATGAGTTTTGTTTCGTATACTAGTACCAGAGAACGTTTATAATAGAGAAGGTTCACGACGCGAAGAAAGTAAAAATATTTTTGGCTAACTCCGTCGAGATGGAGGAGTTTCACCACTGCCAGCTCGGCAGCAGAAATTTTAACATTATCGCTTGAACCGAGCTGAGCGTAGAATAGAAATTATGCTGAAAACTAACAGACGTAAGTTCGCTCTTTTGCTTATATTTTTATACGTTTATATGCAAACATGTGTATTCGTGTGAATTCCCACCACGGGACCACAGATAAACTATTACTTCTTGATAGATGAAATAAACGCTCGAGTTCATCTCCCTGGATGTCAATGGGCAGCATGCTGGCTAGTACTTCAGCAGCGTCAGTTGATGTAGTCCGGAAAGCACTTATCACTCGAATTGCAGAAAACCTATGCACTGGAGTTATTTGTTTAGCATACGCTTTTATATTCATTGCCTGTATCCATACTGGTGCTGCGTACAGTATAACGGAACTCATTGCTTCCGCTATTAAGAATCGCCGATGGAACGCACACAGCCTGTATTGGTCATAATTCTCGATAGTGCATTGTAAATTTTGTTTGCTTTACTGAAGGAATACTCCAGGTGTTCTTTGAATTTTAATTTAGAATCTAATATTACCCCCAGATACGTCAGCCGCTTCTGCGAAGTAATCTCGCACTCCCCTATGGTGAGCTCTATTTGTTCTTCTTCCTTCCTGGTGCTTATAAGTAAAACTTCAGGTTTTTGCTCCGCCAGTTCCAGACTCACAAAAAAGAACCAGTGCTTAGATCATTTACGCACTCATTGCATTTGCTTCTTAGGTCGACTTATTGTTTTGCCACTGCTACCACCATGAGACCACCATGTCCGCATATGCTATTAGTTTCACATCTTTTGGTTGCTGCCTTCTTAGCACCCCGTCATACATGAGGATCCATAACAACGGGCCTAACACTGACCCTTAGGGTACTCCACTCGAGATAGAGTAGCTCTTGGCTCACAAAAAAAAAATCTTGGTTCCTTCGTTCGTATCACAAATCAGCCTTCTATTTTTAAAAGAACTCGTATGTATGATGCCATTTCAAACGATTGTTGTTTTTGTAAAGCAATGTTTGTAGTTTTTGGGGGTGACATATTTGCATGTGTACGCATATGTAGTATACAAGTATGTAGGTTTGTGTATGCGTTATTTGTGTACCAATGTCATACGCATAAATTTATGTATGCGCACATGTTATTATTGATAAGTGATAATATGATTTGAATTCGCGAAAGCGAACATAAACACATATGGTCATGATACATGTGAATATAAGTTTTGAATGATAAAATATACGATTTATTTACATTTATCACTATTATAATATATATAATTTTTTTAATATATTATGATAGTTTGTTATATATGTACATATGTAATGAAGTGTACACATAAGTATGAATATATCAAATACAAAAAATAATTTAAAAAATAGGCTTTATTTCCACATTAACTAAGAATATTGCTTTGAAAAAGTAATCTAATTCAAATGTATTCAATTGCACATGTATTCATTAATATGCACAAAAAGAATTCATACAAATACACATGTTTGCATATAAACGAATAAAAATATAAGCAATAGAGCGAACATAGGTCTGTTAGAGCAATATATAGTTTTGAGCATAATTTTTATTCCACGCTCAGCTCTGTTCAAGCGAAAATGTTAAAATTTCTCCTGCCGAGCTGGCAGTGGAGAAACACTTCCATCTCGACCGAGTTAGCGAAAAATATTTTTACGTTCTTCGCGCCGTGAACCTTCTCTATGATAGACGTTCTCTGCCAAGCGCTTGCGGTACCTATGGTCCAACGGTACCTTCAAATCACGGCGTCAAAGAAATCGGAACTGTGCCCATTTGGATATGTTCTTATTTAAATTTAATAAACAACTTAGTAATATTAAAAAATAATACTACGTAATAAAATACTTACATTTTTAAAGGAGTACTACGCTGAAGTAATTCAGTCACCCTGGGTATTGGCTCGATCAGGGATATTTGTTTAAAGCGCGGCCGAATGCCGCCAATGCAAAAAGGAGTACTACGCGAAAGTGCTTCAGTCACCTTGGGTATTGGCTCGACCAGGGTTATTTTTTTTAAGCGCGGCCGAATGCCGCCAATGCAAAAAGGCGTACTACGCGAAAGTACTTCAGTCACCCTGGGTATTGGCTCGACCAGGGTTATTTTTTTAAAGTGCGCCCGAATGCCGCCAATGCAAAAAGGGGTACTACGCGAGAGCACTTCAGTCACCTTGGGCATTGGCTCTACCAGGGTTATTTTTTTTAAAGCGCGGCCGAATGCCGCCAATGCAAAAAGGCGTACTACACGAAAGTCACCACGATATGATATACATGTTATAATATTATCATAAAGTTTTACTTACTTGTGTTTATAAAATACATATAAATCACATATTATACATATACATATGTATAAGAAAAAAGCGTTTACACCCCAATTATAGCTTGAAAAATGTTGGAAAGTATTTTCTATTATAGTTAATATAGAAAAATGAATCATCGAAATACAAACAAAGAAACAAGATGTGACAACGCTCGTTTTCCTCATAATTGTAAACAATCTAATATTTTCAACGATGAGTGTGCTAAGTGATTTTTAAATTAATAAATTTAGCTTAAATATAATAAAATAAAAGTGTACCAAGTGTTATTAGCAAAAATTTTTGAATTTTTAATAGGGAATATTTTAAAAAATATAAGTGTTAACAACATTATTTTTGCATATTCCTCCTCTGGAAAAGCTCCCCTATCAGTACATACCCCATTTCGTGTTTTCCCCGACCGCCAAAGTAATTGGAGTTTTAATAGGTTGCCTTTTTGTTTTACTAAATGTCGAATGCAAACTGAAGAAATATTCCCATTTTTTGTATATGATCCAGTTATAAACAGGTTGTGTCAATTCTTATATATTGATAATTTTGTGTTATTTACAATTTACTCCGATTCAGAGCAGAAAGTAGGGCACAATTCGATTTCTTTGGCGCCACGATCTGAAGGTATCGTTGGAAAGAGGAAGTCCTCCTGATAAAAAAAATATACGGGGTTATAGGTACTGCAAACGCTTAGTTTACGAGATATTCAACTTTAAATTTCAAAAATTCTCAAAATTCGAACATTTCAACAAGTTACTTCACTACATTTTACACACTTTATGCACATTTTTCACTTCAAATTAATTTAATTAAACTGCAAACAATTTACACATTTTGGAGGTTTTATAAGTAAAAAATTTATATTATAAAAATTACCTTTTACACTCGTAGTGAGCATCATTTCCATATGTGCTAACAATTATGAGGAAATGGAGTGCTGCCATATGATAATAAGCAAATATATATGAACAATTCGCCGAAATTTCTCTTTTCGCTATAATTCATCTTTCTTTATTTAGCAATCTTATTTCTAATAAAAACAAGCTTCTATAAATTATTTTTCAATTTAAATTGAGTAAAAACAATCTTTCCATGCATTTGGAGGCACGATTCCGATTAATTTCGCGGAGGAGAAAAAAAAACGAATTTCCGTATAAATGGAGTATGTGCGGATAGAGGCGCTTCTCCAGAGAAGGAATATCCAAAAATAATATAAAAATCATTTTTTTTTTAAATATTTAATCAAAAATATATATATATTTCAAAATTTTGCACTAACAACGCATGGTATTTCTCTATGTTTCACTAATTTTTTTTACGTTTTTTTCTTTGTATATTCAAATATACACTCTAAACGTTGAAATAAGTTCACATTTCACTTTTATTTTGCTATATTTTACCTAAATTTATTAATTTAAAAATTACTTAGCACCCTCACGTTGAAAAGGTTAGATTGTGTACAATTATGAGGAAAACGAGCGTTGCCGCATCTTAAACAGAATATATGGAGGATTTTTAATGATTTTCCTGTGTTTATTTTTTTGCGTGATTTTTTTTTCAATATTAACTATAATAAAAAATACTTTCTACATATTTATGTGTAATATGTGATCTATGTGACTGAAGTACCTTCGCGTAGTACTCTTTTCTGCGTTGGCAACCTTCGGCCGCGCTCGAAAAAGATAACTCTGGTCGAGCGAATACCCGGGGTGACTGAAGTACTTTAACGTAGTACTCCTTTCTGCGTTGGCGGTCTTCGTCCGCGCTTTAAAAAAATAACCCTGGTCGAGCGAATACTCGGAGCGACTGAAGTACTTTCGCGTAGTACTCCTTTCTGCGTTAAATATAAAAAAAATATATTGAGTTTACGTTATAATGTGGTTAAAGTGGTTATATTTTTTGGTTATCTTGCACTCATATTGAAATAAAATTTGAGTTTTAAAATGGTTAAATTTTGGTTATTATATCTGTCAGCGATTTCCATTTATTTTTCATAATGCGTTTTTACATATTAGGTGACAATATATATAATATTATTATATAATATTACCAATTTGTTTATTAAATTAAATAAAGAACATGTCCATATGCATGGATAGAGGAATTTTTGGGAAAAAATGAATTTCAGCGAATTTCCTTATTATCACATGGTAGCGCTCCATTTCGTTGTCATTTTTTGCACACACATGATGTTCACTACGAGCGTAAAATGTAATTTTTAAAATAAAGATTTCTTAGGTTAAAAAACTGTTAAAAGTATAAAATGTGGATTTATTTAAAAGTTTATAGTTTAATTTAATTAATTTGAAGTAAAAAATGTGAGTAAAGTGTGTTTAATGTGGTAAAAGAGCTTGTTGAAGTGTTCGAATTTTGGGAATTTTTGAACTTTAAGGTCAAATATCTTGTAAACTAAGCGTTTGCGTTACCTATGGTCCAACGGTACCTTCAAATCGCGGCGCCAAAGAAATCGGAATTGTACCCATTTGGATATGTTCTTATTTAAATTTAATAAACAACTTAGTAATATTAAAAAATAATATTGCGTAATAAAATACTTAGATTTTTAAAGGAGTACTACGCAAAAGTACTTCAGTCACGCTGGGGATTGGCTCGACCGGGGTAATTTTTTTAAAGCTCTGCCGAGGGCCGCCAACACAGGAAGGAGTCCTACGCAGAAGTACTTCAGTCACCCTATTGAACACAATTGTAAGAGAGCAAAAAACTAAAACATCGCCATTTGATGCTCAATGCTTTTCTCGCTCTAACCAATGGCAAATATCGCATGCTGATTTGTGCTAACACAAAAAGTACATTTGTTATCAATTCTCTTTACAGTTTGTTACGGATAACAAATATTTTGGTTAGCGCATAGCTTGAGCATTGGTAACGAACTCGCGGCATGTGGCATGCCAAGTTGCCAATGGGAGGGTACAACATGAGCAGGTTCAAAGTTGTAATCAACCTCCCCAGGAATAAACTGAGGCTACTGGTCGCATTTTATACTGGCCACTGCAAGCTAAATAGGCATTTGTATAACATGGGCCGATTGCACTAACTGCCGGTTCAGCGACATAGAGCCTGAAACACCGGAACACCTGCTGTTCGACCGCACAGCAGTCTGTAGACGCAGGATGAAGGCCCTCGAATCCATGTTTCCGGACAGGGATTGCATCGACTCACTAGCACCCGGTAGAATATTGGACTTCATCAATGTGCTGGGGCTAAGTGAGTCCACGTGATTTAGGAGAGGGCACAATAGAATTAAGGTCGCGGTGCATTCCTCATCAATAAATCTAATCTAATCTAGCGCATAGCTTAATTATGTGTTGTGCATAACAAAAGTATTTGTTAACCAAATATTTTTTAGTGTTATAATTTTAGTTAGCAGTTTGTTACCTGTAACATCTAAACATGTTAGCAGGAACAAGCAGTAACAAGCATATTTATACCTCGATTTGTTACTCATTTGTTGCTTATAGCAAATTCAATTCTTTTAAATAAAATTCCGTATTTTGTATCGGTCTTTACATTTTTTTTAAATAATAGTTCTTCACATATTTTCTCATCTATCTATCTATCTATTTAAATAAAAATGAATTGTTGTTCGTTAGTCTGATTAAAACTCGAGAACGGCTGGGCCGATTGAGCTGACTTTGGTTTTCAAATTTTTGTCGTTGTCCAGGGTAGGTCTAAACGGTGAGCAAAAAAGGAAAAATTACGAGTAAGATAGAGTAAAACAACAATTCCATTTTCCCATATAAAAGTTGACCACTTACTTGCTGTCAAACATTTGACGGTATTTGTACTCTCAGTTCCACTCGAATTGAAGAACGCATTAAAGCAAGACTTTTGAATCGACAACATAATATCAACTTTGCTCATAACATCGTGTATTTAAATTTCAATTTCAAATTTCAAAATATATAAATATAATTAATAGGGGAATTCTCTTGCTCTTGCAAGATTGCAGATTGCAAAACTACTATACCGAAATATACAAGAGCACGAGAGCACCCATTGCAGAATCTAGTGATATATGAATGGCTAATTCGGTCAATTTGTTGTGAATGACTATTAAGCATGGCTATTGTGAATTGGCGCACCTTCTGCATACATTTTTAAAAAAAAAAACTGTAACAAATCTTTAAAATTTAAATAGAAATAATAAAATCCATTTAAAACTTATCTTCCTCAAAAATTTAACGACGTAATATGTCTTTATGTAAAATGGCAACTACAACAGGGTTGCAATTATATTTTTGCGTGACATTGCACGCAAATATACATAGGTTTTGGTCTGACATATTTACAGCCCTTGCAAATATTTTTCTGCGTGTGTTTGTTGTTGTGCCGTTGTAAATCTGCAATTCTTGCACCGTGCACCAGGATTTGCAAGAGCAAGAGAATACCCTTCATGTGTTGACATGTTTGATGGTGCCAACCTTACAGTGTTACCAACTCTCAAAAATACTTTTATTATAATAACGGGGCATCTCTGCCTGTGCAGACTCCACATTGCTCATTACTTACTAGATATAGAATACTACATAGTTTGCCATATATGGTAAGCTAGAAGCTGTCTCTTCAGCAGTTTAACAGCGCAGTTTTCATTTATATGAAAATTTCGAAGAGGCAACATATTCCATTTCCACATATGCCGACGGCATTTTAATTTCGGTAATATGAAAATTAGAAGAGCGAGTTAAGACGGTTGTGTTATATTATAAAAATTAAGAACATTTTCAAAATAACATTTAATATTTAGTTTCATATTGTTAATTTATAGAAATATTATGGAAATTGGGTTGTGAAGTCTTAAACTTAATAAACTTATAGAAGCATAAATCAAAATATCATTTCTCATTTTAAATTTACTATTTTAATTTCAAAATATAAATATAATTAATGTGTTGACATGTTTGATGGTGCCAACCTTGCAGTGTTACCAACTCTCAAAAATACTTTTATTATA
>NW_026091176.1:0-10791 GCF_024586455.1 Bactrocera neohumeralis
GAAACATTTAATAATACTTCATTCAAATAACAAGGGGGCCCAATCCGCGCCGGTCAAAATGGCCGAAACTGGTTTTTTGTAAAAAGAGTCAAGGTGAACCAAGAGCGGACACAGTTTTTGGGCACAGTTTTTTTGGCAGTTCAGTAAAAACGGCCCCCAAAAATTGGTCCGAATTCAAATAATTTTTTTTGCCCGGCGTGGACGCAGGGATTACGTGATGGGATGCCTTAAGTTGAAAATTATTCAAAGTCCAAACTTGATTTATTTTCAAAAAAAAGCAAAAAAATAGTCAATATATTTGAAAAAAATTGATAATTAAAAACAAAAAATTTACTTTTAATATATTTTCAAAAAGTTTTCACTTTAAAAAATTTTAAAAATTTTTTTTAGTAAAAAGTATTATAGGCCACAACGAAATTTTTTACAAAAAAGGAAACACTTTTACTTTTTGAAGATAATTTTTTTTGTGACCGCGGCTGCGTCTTATTCCATTGAAAGTCTTTGTACGCTGGTGAAATCATTGGACCGTATTTTCAAAGATGCTGTTGGACGCAACGTTACGGTGAATGGCGATCGCTATCGTTCGATGCTAACAAACTTTTTAATGCCAAAAATGGAAGAACTGAACTTGGTTGACATGTGGTTTCAACAAGATGGCGCTACATGCCACACAGCTCGCGATTCTATGGCCATTTTGAGGGAAAACTTCGGAGAACAATTCATCTCAAGAAATGGACCCGTAAGTTGGCCACCAAGATCATGCGATTTAACGCCTTTAGACTATTTTTTGTGGGGCTACGTCAAGTCTAAAGTCTACAGAAATAAGCCAGCAACTATTCCAGCTTTGGAAGACAACATTTCCGAAGAAATTCGGGCTATTCCGGCCGAAATGCTCGAAAAAGTTGCCCAAAATGGGACTTTCCGAATGGACCACCTAAGACGCAGCCGCGGTCAACATTTAAATGAAATTATCTTCAAAAGTAAATGTCATGAACCAATCTAACGTTTCAAATAAAGAACCGATGAGATTTTGCAAATTTTATGCGTTTTTTTAAAAAAAAGTTATCAAGCTCTTAAAAAATCACCCGATACATATAAGTATATATGAATGTATGAACATGCAGATTAATGCGCGCACATGTAATATATTGATATGTAAGTGATAAAATCACGATTTGAATTCCTGAACGCGCACATACGTATACATACATACATATATTCATATGAGCAGATAATAAGATTAATATGATAGACCATCTATTTATACATACATATGTATTTTGTTTTGATAAATTCAATTCAATTCAATTCAAAAGAAATATAATACAAAAATATTTATTAGTATAGCATATTATGTATAAATTAAATAAAATTATTAAATATGCAAGTCCAAATTAACTTAAATTAAATTAAATATTACTATGCATGCATTCATACAAAATTATACTCATATCATAATTATGTTTACATGTCAATATTGAATTGCTGAGGACAAAACGCAAAAGCATACATACATACATATGTACATATGTATATGCATACATTGCACATACAAGCGATTGCCTGGTTGAAAGCAAAAATTTAAACAAGCAAAACGAAATTCTTTACATTCGTTGGGAGCGTAATCGTGGGTATGCATACATATGTATATTTATGTCTCTTCATATTCTTGGGTATGTGAGACAGAGAACATAAAAAAATGTCTTTATGTTCTCTGTGTGAGAGATGTGCTTTGTACACGATTTTCGCTGTTAAAAATGGAATATCAAAGAACTTATTGTTCTTCAATATTCTCTGCTTGGGCATACATGCTATGGCATCATATGCCGAAAATACATATACATATTTATTTCTCTTCATATTCTCTGTTTGAGTATGAGGAGAACTGTTAAAAATGTTAACGTTTCACAGCGTGAATTCTGTGGTTGTGAGGTGAATTCCTTACTATAAAAAACAAATGTTCGATATCGAACCGGCACCTTCTCTAAGCTTTACATTCTCTGGTTCCCCCCCACTGAAGCGTTAAGCGTTTAACGCAACCTTTTCCGAAGTCGTCTAAGAAGTTTCACTTCAATAATTTTAATTTTATTTCTCTTTAATTTTGTTTTTTAATTTTTAAATAAATTAATATTTCAAAATATTATTTATATTTATTTCGACTATTACAAAGTGAAGATGTGCCAAATGAACTTCATTTCTTCTAAGAAAATTGACGACCCTCAAGAAATATGCATATTCGTTATCATTTCCATACTTACATATATACCAATAAAATTTGTATGGCATATATGTACATACATAAGTATATTATTTCTTTGCACATTTGTCTGTATGTTTGCGAAAGCAAATGCGAGCCACATACATACATATGTACATACATTCCTAATAACAAGTGTCGCACATACATACATATGTATATTATTTCTTTGGCACATTTGTCTGTATGTTTACGAAAGCAAATGCAAGCCACATATAGTATATACATACATATGTACATACATTCATAATAACAAGTGTCGCACGCATCTTTCTCTTGGCCGAAACTTACGCTTTATCAAAGAATCGACACATTGACACACTGGCACGACGACAAAGCGTCACAACATTAAGGGTAATCAGAATCCGATGCATCGTTGCATATACAAAAGTGTAAATGTAGCATTTTCCAATAGATCGTGAGCGACTGTTTTTTTTTATATCTGAATGCAACCCTGTTCATTGTAAAATTTACAGCTGATTTCTAGTTGTCAAATGTGAAATGAAATATTTGGTAAATATTCTCATTAGCAATCATGCCAAGGAAAAGCGAAAGAGAAAAAATTCTTAATTATTTGGTAGAGAATACGGCAAATGATATTCTTAATATAATAGGTAAAAGTTGGTGACTAAATATCTTCTTATATTCGTGGTTCCTTTTTTTTATACAGAAGTGGACGAAGATGGTGAGGCGGTCAATAAAATTTTAGATGAATGGGATATGAATGTTGAAGTAGTGCTTTCATGCCGGCGTGGAGTTGAGCATGAAGTCCCAAAGTCAGCAGTATGGCGAAATGAGATCTTGAATAAATTCGACGAAAACCGGTTCCGCCAAATGCTTCGAGTAAGCAAGGAACAATTTAACAATATATTTCACCTAATTAAGAACGATCCGGAATTCAATAAAGCACATTCCTCGAAACCGATTCCTGTGGATTTGCAGTTAGCAATTGTACATGAGCCCAGACATGCGGAGAGGGTGCTGCATTGAAAAAAATTTCAACATTATTTGGTGTAGGAGATGGTGGAACTCTATCCATAATTACGAAAAGAGTTTTCAGTGCTATACTAAGGTTAAGAGATTCCTTTCTTTTTTGGCCAAATGAAACAGAGCGATCAGAAATTGTACATGCTACGTATTCCGAAATGCCATTTTGCATTGGCCATATTGATGGTACGGAGATAAAGCTAGCAGAATCGCCAGTTATCGATCCTATATCATTATTTTCTATTTAGCACATATACTCTATCAAAGCCCAATAGTTTGCGATTATAAACTCAAAATACGACACGTAATGGTGGGACATGTTGGCAGTTGGCATGATGCGAGAGTATACCGCAGCAGCTCGCTTTTCTTGCAAAAAGACAAGTTTTTTTCGTCACAGCAGTGGTTAGCTGGTGACTCAGCCTATCCTTTGTCCGAAACAATGATAACTCCATTCCGAAGTAATGCTCGAGTGCTAGACATAAATTCTCGAATTAATTTCAATTTGCATCACAATAAATTCCGAGTTCGAGTCGAGCAATGCTTCGGCATATTGAAGAAGCGGTTTTGCAGTCTTAAGGAGTTCAGAGCACTCCTTATAAATAAAGAAAGAATAAAGAAAGCCACAATTTATGTTGTGATTGGTTTGTGTTGTGTTGTATATTGCACAACATACTACGAGAGGATGACAGCACAAACTACGAATACACAAATCTCGATGAGGACACCGCGTACACTGATGACGACGGTGAGGAAAGCGAAGATGTACAACCAAACAGAAAAGGGGAAACTAAAAGGCTAGCAATACATTCATTAATGTTTGAATAAACAATAAAAAAGTTAAATTTCGTTCGTCTTTTTCTATTTCTAACCTTTTTATTTTTTCATCTTGCTCCAATTTAATTTTCTTAAGTTTTAGCTTTTCTTTTTTCAATTCAATTTCAGCTTTTGAAAGTTCTAGGTGCTTCTCCAACTTTTGTTTTTCAAATTGAAGCTTTTCTTTTTCCAACTCCATTCTGTTTTGCTGGTAAACCATCAAACAAGCCGTTGATGTTTTGGGAGCCTGCATTTTCATTTTTTTAGCCATGGTTCTAACTGATTGTGGAAAATCAGCCCCAAGTGGGAGTGGTTGCTGCGAAACTGTTGGCGGTGGAACTGCTGGCGGCGAGGCTATAGGCGGTGATATTGCTGGTGGGGAGATTATTTGCGGTGGAAATGCTGATGGAGAGGCTATTTGCGGTGGAAATGCTGGTGGAGAGGCTATTGGCGGTGAAATTACTGGTAGAAAGACTATTGGCGGTGAATGTACTGGTGGGGAAATTGTTGACGGTGAAATTGTTGACGGCTGTGGCGCGATAAGCAAACAAGTCATTGCCCGTGTCGACAGCGCAGAAGTTATTTTGCGCATGCGATTAGCTCCAAAAATTTTGTTTAGGCGACTGTAATGGGGACACATTTTCTCAATTTTTTCTGTAAAAGATTTAATAACTTAAGTTCCCAAAGCACTTTCAATTCTTATTATTTACCTTGAAAACTGCCAACGCCCACATCCATTTCATCAATCCCAGCGCCAGTTGAGGTGCGATAATTTTAAATAAATTATTATTCCTTGCTTTTTAAACTTACCTTCGTGTATACAAATCTTCTTCTTCTTAATTGGCGTAGACACCGCTTACGCGATTATAGCCGAGTTAACGACAGCGCGCCAGTCGTTTCTTCTTTCGCTACGTGGCGCCAATTGGATATTCCAAGCGAAGCCAGGTCCTTCTCCACTTGGTCCTTCCAACGGAGTGGAGGTCTTCCTCTTCCTCTGCTTCCCCCGGCGGGTACTGCCGTCGAATACTTTCTGAGCTGGAGTGTTTTCATCCATCCGGACAACATGACCTAGCCAGCGTAGCCGCTGTCTTTTAATTCGCTGAACTATGTCAATGTCGTCGTATATCTCGTACAGCTCATCGTTCCATCGGATGCGATATTCGCCGTGGCCAATGCGCAAAGGACCATAAATCTTTCGCAGAATTTTTCTCTCGAAAACTCGTAACGTCGACTCATCGGTTGCTGTCATCGCCCAAGCCTCTGCACCATATAGCAGGACGGGAATTATGAGCGACTTATAGAGTTTAGCTTTTGTTCGTCGAGAGAGGACTTTACTTTTCAATTGCCTACTCAGTCCGAAGTAGCACCTGTTGGCAAGAGCAATCCTGCGTTGGATTTCCAGGCTGACATTATTAGTGGTGTTAATGCTGGTTCCTAAATAGACGAAATTATCTACAACTTCAAAGTTATGACTGTCAACAGTGACGTGAGAGCCAAGTCGCGAGTGCGACGACTGTTTGTTTGATGACAGGAGATATTTCGTTTTGCCCTCGTTCACTACCAGACCCATTTTCTGTGCTTCCTTGTCCAGCCTAGAGAAAGCAGAACTAACGGCGCGGGTGTTGAGGCCGATGATATCAATATCGTCGGCATACGCCAGCAGCTGTACACTCTTATAGAAGATGGTACCTTCTCTGTTTAGTTCTGCAGCTCGAACTATTTTCTCCAGGAGCAGGTTGAAGAAGTCGCACGATAGGGAGTCGCCTTGTCTGAAACCTTGTTTGGTATCGAACGGCTCGGAGAGGTCCTTCCCGATCCTGACGGAGCTTTTGGTGTTGTTCAACGTCAGTTTACACAGCCGTATTAGTTTTGCGGGGATACCAAATTCAGACATCGCGGCATAAAGCCAGCTCCTTTTCGTGCTGTCGAAAGCAGCTTTGAAATCGACGAAGAGGTGGTGTGTGTCGATTCTCCTTTCACGGGTCTTTTCCAAGATTTGGCGCATGGTGAATATCTGGTCGGTTGTTGATTTTCCAGGTCTGAAGCCACACTGATAAGGTCCAATCAGTTTGTTGACGGTGGGCTTTAATCTTTCACACAATACGCTCGATAGAACCTTATATGTGATGTTGAGGAGGCTAATCCCACGGTAGTTGGCGCAGATTGTGGGGTCTCCTTTTTATGGATTGGGCATAGCACACTTAAATTCCAATCGTTGGGCATGCTCTCGTCCGACCATATTTTACAAAGAAGCTGATGCATGCTCCCTATTAGTTCTTCGCCGCCGTGTTTGAATAGCTCGGCCGGTAGTCCGTCGGCCCCTGCCGCTTTGTTGTTCTTGAGGCGGGCAATTGCTATTCGAACTTCTTCATGGTCGGGTAATGGAACGTCTGCTCCATCGTCATCGATTGGGAATCGGGTTCTCCTTCTCCTGGTGTTGTGCGTTCACTGCCATTCAGCAGGCTGGAGAAGTGTTCCCTCCATAATTTAACTATGCTCTGGGCATCAGTGACTAGATCACCTTTGGGGGTTCTACAAGAGTATGCTCCGGTCTTGAAACCTTCTGTAAGCCGCCGCATTTTTCGTAGAATTTTTCGAGCATTACCCCTGTCGGCCAGCTTATCAAGCTCTTCGTACTCACGCATTTCGGCCTCTTTCTTCTTCTGTCTGCAAATGCGTCTCGCTTCCCTTTTCAACTCTCGGTATCTATCCCATCCCGCACGTGTAGTGGTCGATCGTAACGTGGCGAGGTAGGCAGCCTGTTTTCTCTCCGCTGCGACACGGCACTCTTCGTCGTACCAGCTGTTCTTTTGCTCTTTCCGAAAACCAATGGTTTCGGTTGCAGCTGTACGTAAGGAATTTGAAATGCCGTCCCACAGTTCCCTTATACCGAGTTGTTGACTAGTGCTCTCAGAGAGCACACAATACACACAACTATTCTGGCAATACCGATTCAGCTTATTAAGCTGTGTGAGGAATTGCTTCCAAAAAAGTAAGCAAAAAGTAGCAAGAAGAATAAAGCATAAAAGAGAACGAATACAAAAATACATATATACATATCCTCAAACGGATTATACATAACTAAAATTGATATATACATATATATATAAATTAGCGCTTTAGCGCATATTTCTAAACGCGAGTACACAACCGCAAATCAATAAACGCGAATTATTTTTATATATTGCCGTGTATTTTCAAATGCTTGTATACCTATAAACATGGGATGCAATTAAATAAGACAAAAAATAAGAAAATACAGTACTTGTCCAATAAATTACGAACGAAAACAAAAATTTAATATTTTTAATATAATTTAATAATATTGAATATGATTCAATACAAAAATATGATAATTTAAGTTTAATGTATATAGCATATAAAAAAATAATTTTTTTTTTAAAATACGCCAAATATTTATGTTTTTATTAATGATTAACGTTAGAACTCCGGATAATTTTTTTGTTCGTTCGTAATTTATTGGACAGGTACTGTAAATAAACTGTGCGAAAAATATACATGGTCTGGAGAATCAAACAACATTGGTTGAAAAAATTAAATATTTCATACTAATTACCTTTGTACGTACATACATATAACTGAAAGTCCAATTTTGGGATTTCCGAGCATTTTTCTTGTTCCTTGTCAAACAAGAACCAGCATAATTGCACATATTTTATTCAACGCATACTATATACACATAACATCCACACATAACATCCATTATAATGTATGTATACAAACGCGAGCAATAAAAGCGGTAAACGCGTTCTTAATTTATTTTTCCGAAATAACAACTCTTATTTATTGAAAGGAGTTTTCGGTTACATATGTATATAATTTACTAATTCAAATTTTCTGAATGAGCACAGATTCAAAAGAATCTACAGCAGAATTCTTAAGAAAAACTAAATGAAATCCAAAAATGATTACTGATGACAAAAGTCCATGTACACCTGCAGAAGCTACACGCTCAAAGCAAGGTGCTGCAAAGCAAAAAAGGGGGGAAAGACATTTCGTAAAGTAAATTCATTTCTGAGAGTGACAGTTTAATTAGATACAGCACTCGATTTGTATCTTCACCGATTCAGGACAACTCTGAATCGGTATTAGAAATAAGAAATAAATATATTGACAATTTTTGGACACGACTTCAAGCTGCATACGACCCAATAGTAGAAACTGATGATTCAGATCTACCTGAAAATTTCAAATCCTCGGCTTACGCCAAGTACGAAAACTGCTTAGACCAGTATAAAGACACAAAAGCAATGATATCAGATCAATTAAAACGTATATGGTCAATTGCACCTACTCCCCACAGTAGAGTAGAGCTGCCATAATTACAAGCGAAGGAGGCAAGTTCAGGCATTCATCTCAAAGTGCCAGCGTGTGATACGCAAATATTTCATGGAGGTTATGCACAATGGCCGTCCTTCCGGGACATGTTTACAGCCGTGTACACAAACCATCCAAAATTAACACAAGCGCAAAAATTGTATCACTTCCGATACAAAACTTAAGGTCAAGCATGACGATAATTTCAATTTAGCTTGGGAAGCTCTAAGATCAAGATATGAAAATGAGAGAATATTAGTTGACAAGCAAGTAACAATACTTATGATCTTGCCTAAAATTCAAAGAGAAACCAGTGAAGAATTCATCATACTAGAATCCACTGTTTCAAACTGTTTGTCGGTTCTATCGACACAAAATATTCACACACACAATTGGGATTGAAGAAGAAAATGCCCAACGTGGCAGCAGATGAAAGATTTCTTAACTACCCAATATAAAATTACGGAAAGGGTAGACAAAAAATAGTCAGAACTAAAAACGTTCAACACGACTTAAATCGAAGCTTCAATAGAACCCAAGCTGGAAGCAATAATCATTTAAATAAAAGTTTTTTCAAAACTCAATCGTTCACATCTGAACAAAATAAATACACGTCACGCGAACTATGTACAGGAGGGTATAAGCTAAAAACTTGCGAGAAGTTTAAAAAATTGAATGTCAATGAAAGGAACAACTTTGTCAGATCAAAAAAACTCTGTACAAACAGCTTGTCCCACTCACACAATCTTAATACTTGCGAAAGCAAATTCTATTGCGTATATTGCCACAAAAGGCATCGTTCTATTTTGCACCTCAATAACTTTCCTAACACATCTCCAAGTAAAAAGTCAAAAAATTCCGAAATTTGCCAAGAGACACCATGCTGTTCAGAGGCATTAAAAACTCAAGCGCTACACAGCGAAAATCGAGGTAGAGTACTACTTAGAGCTCTAATAGACTAAGGATCACAATGATCATTCATAGCGTCTAGGGCACAAAATAGACTAAAACTGCCAACAAAACAAGCCAATTATGAAATTACGAGAATGGGCGGACAAGTAGTACAAAACTCAAATAAAATCTACCCCCAGTCTCCGACTGATACTCATCGCAAGTGAACGTATTTTAAGGCTATTCTTTCTCTGTGGTGCTCATCAATTTCTGCTTCCCGCTAAGCATTATTCTTGTGCGCGTAATTTCAAAGTTGTAACAACAAACTTGTTAACTTCACTACAAGTGCCTGTGCTTTAATTAGCTCCAATGGCCCCCGGGCCACCAAATTTGGGGGACAATAGGTTCGCTTTGTTAGCTGAATATCCCCAAGCCAAACGTAAAAAAACAATATATAAACCCCTAATTTTTCTCGAACTACCTAAAACTAAGCAGAACAATTTAAAATTCATTACTATTTCAGCAAGTGATTCAACAAAACCAATATCGAAATACTCGTGTTTTGCGGTGCATAAAGCATTTGAAGCTATAAGCAAAGAAATAATTTCCATTTCCGAGCTGCGGGATGGTAATTTGTTGTTGCTGGTTAAAAATCCACAATTGCTCAAACGTTTTTAACTACAAAGCGATTGCATGGAATTTGTGAAGTGAAAGTAAGCTATCAAGACAACCTTAACTTTTCCAAAGGTACAATATTTGCACCATGTCTCAATAATGTCCCTGAAGATGAAATTATGGAAAACATGAAAGAGCAAGGTGTAGTAGGAGTGTATAAATTCCAAAAAAGGTGGACAATACCTTAGTTCACACCGGAGTTACCCTTCTTACTTTTGATTTATATGAACTACCTAGTAAAGTGGAGGTTTCATGGCGCTCAGCCCGTGTAAGACCATTTTTTTCCAATTCAATGAGATGTAACAACAAACCTGCGTGTGAAACTTGTAATTTCCCTCCTCACGGCTCAGTACAGTGCTCGCGCACCTTATGCTCTAATTGCGCTGGTGAGCACCCGTCATATTCAAATACCTGTCCAAAGTACATCCAAGCTAAAGAAATTCTAAAAACTAAAACTGTGAACAAATGCACGATGCGTGAGGCTATAAAATTACATAAAGCACAAGTGCCCAACCTCCCAAACACTAATTTTGTAAAAAAAAGTAAAACAATACGAATCAAAGAATTACAACAACTCAAAACTTCCTACAGCACACTCCATTCATATACCTTCCGAATCCAATAAAACTTCGTCTGAAGTCCCTCACACAGACACTGTAAAGAGCACTAACACTGCTCAAACACATCTTACTCCAAACGCCAACAACGACTTAAACACCTCAGCAACCTCTTCTTACGCTCTAAAACTAAATTATATTCCAAAAAAAAGTAACACAATAAATCCAGTAAACTCTCCAATCTCTCCCATTTGTTTTCTTAATTCTTCCTCC
>NW_026091177.1:0-11262 GCF_024586455.1 Bactrocera neohumeralis
GACAACAAGCAGCCCAGCCAGCTATACGCGCAGCTGCTGTGGGGCTTCCCGAGCCTTGAAATATGTGGGCAACAGGCAGTAAATGTGTATTTCTAACCCTCTCCTGCAACGCAGCGACGTTGACGCTGCAAGATGATGTTGATATTGCTGAGTGCTGCTGGCAGCGCTGGCAATAGACACAGCTCCTTCTTCATTATAGTTTTTCCTGTTGCACGCAAGTTGTCATTTTTCGGAGCGCACGCACGTGTCGCTACACTACAACCATATTACATATGTTACAGCACATCTTCTTCTGGCAATGTCAATGCACTGTTGGCGGTGTATTAGTGTTTACGAAAGTTGTCCGCCGCGCATCCGCTCTGCCTACACGCCAGTTTTGGTTGCGTTTGCGCAAACCTATAACGGCATCGCTGTATTCTACTGCTCCCAATGCATATATAGCACGTCGTGGATATGTTTTTGGAGACCAGGAGTGCTCGGCTCTGCTCTGTTTGCCCTGAGTGCCGTGAGTCGGCGTTGGCAGCGTTGCTGGTAGCGCTGGGTGCGCAGTCATGCTGCTGCATTTGGAAGATTTTTGTGCGGCATACACATACGCGAATGATGTTATAAATAAACAACGGCAAAATGTTTATAGAGAAAATACAAGCGAAAAGGTACGTTCTTTGAAATACATAAAAATTGTATAAACTTGTAGGAATTTTTTGTTTTTTACATGTAAAATAGTTGGAAGATACTGTTTGCAGAACGAGAATAGTGCTATCAGGTGGTTAGTAGATACTGGTTATTTGTTTTTGGGTATAGCATGTTTTGAGTAATGCACAAGGAAGAGAGAATAAAAGAAGCCAGACGCATTTGCAGACAAAAAGAGAGGGCGAAATGATTGAGTACGAAGAGCTTGTCAAGCTGGCCGAGAGGTAATGCTCAAGCATATATGCTCTTGTAAAACCCCAAAGATGATCCCCATCGATGGCAATGGAGCAGACGACCATGAAAAAGTTCGAATGACAATTTCAATCTGAAGAACAACAAAGCAGCGGGGGCCGATGGTTTGCCGGCTGAGCTATTCATACACGGCGTACTGATAAGGAGCATACACCAGCTTCTTTTAGAAATATTGCTGGACGAAAGCATGCCCAACGATTGGAATTTAAGTGTGCTCTGGCCAATCCACAAAAAAGAGACCTGCACACCTGCGCCAACTAGCGTGGAGATAAGCCTCCTCAACATCGTCGCTTATAAGGTTATATCGAGTGTACTGGTGAAAAATTCAAGCCACCATAAACAAACTGATTGGAGCTTATTAGTGCTAAATCTTGAAAAAGAGCGTGAAAGAGGATCGACACACACAACCTTTTCTTCGATTTCAGCTACTTTTGACAACACAAAATGAGCTGCCTTTATGCCGCTATGCCTAAAAACGGCTGTGTAAACTCACGACGAGCAATACCATAAGTTCTGACAGGATCGGGGAAGGACCTCTTCCGAGCCATTCGATGCCAAACAACTGCTTCAGAAAATAATTCGGAGCTGCGGGGCGATATAGAGAAGGTTAGAAAGTATAAGAGCCGTACAGCTGCTGGCGTACGATATTTGATTTTTGATATGAATATCCTAAACATCCGCGCCGTTAGTTCTGCTTTTTCCAAACTGGATATGAAGCGAAATAAATGGGTCTGTTAATGAACGAGGTAGATTTAAATATCTCTGTCATCAAACAAACAGTACGCAGAGGCATGGACGATGACAGAATCAGATAATTCCCAGCGAGTGAAAGGTTCTGCATAAGATTTAAGTGACCTTTGCGCGTTGGGCTACGACAAATGTCGCAGTCAATGAAACGATAAGCTGAGATGGGGAAATGAGATATACGACGACAGAGACAGTGGTAACGTTGTTGTCATGTCGTCCGAATGGATGAAAGCCTCCTGCTCTGGAAAGCATTCGAAGCAGTACAGAAGCAGACCTGGCTACACTTGGAATCTTGGCTAAACTCGGCTATAAACCATGGTGTCTACGCCAATCAAGAAGAAAAAGTTTTATGGCAGCTATATCATATAAGATATTGTACTTTTATATTTCTGAATCCCCTTTTCAATTTTTCAATTTGAAAATTTTCTCTTAAAAAAATTTCATTTTTCCCAGTTGCAAAATAAAACAACACACATACCCATTAACGTGCACACAAAAGAAAATAAACACAAATTTCTACGTCAACCGCCTAACCGCTCCAGTATTTTCCCTGCATGAAAACGCCTCAACGCTGAGGAAAACACTGCCAGTTGGGTGGAGTTGCCGAAAATAGAGCGGCGCGTGCAAAGACAGCAATCGTTGAGTGATAGCGCGACGTGCGGCCAGCAACCAGACGGGGCCAACATAGCAAACAACAATGACAGCGCCATTTGTTGTGTTATAGTGGTAGTCAGAGAATGCAACGACAATATTGGGACCCCCAGCGAACAATGCATAAAATAGTATAACTAAAACAACAACAAAAACACACAGATGGCGGACAAAGTCTACATACACCCCCTATTCTCATTGATATGAGAATACAAAAAGTTTTTAGAAAATGTATTTATACAGTTTTATTCTAATATTTATTCTAATAACAATTAACTAAAAAATCCATTATTTAACATAAAACAACAAATTTATGGAATAAAAACTAAAAAATTGCTTTGACAAAAGTCTACATACAGTTCGAAGTTCATACTTTGTACATTGTTATGATAACAGTAAGGTACCGTTAGCCTTTTTTTTATTTCTATATGCTTACTGTTTGACATTTATTGAATTTAATTGTTGTTTAAACACTTCATTGGCTATAATGGCTACGCGAAATGAAATATCAATTGATGTAAGAAATTTGGTGATAAAACAAAGAAAATAAAAAAATCATATGGTGAAATTTCTAAAATTTTAAACTTGAGTCTAGCAACAGTACAGACAATTGTAAAACCTTTAAAAATAATGGTTCCAACGAAAATAAACCGCGCAGTGGACGGCCAAAAAAAACTATCTCGTAGAGACGTCAGCCTGATTTTCAAAGAAGTAGACAAAAATCCAAAAGTAAATACTCCAAATTTAGCCGAACACATAGCAAGTACGTCACAAAAGAGTATCCATTCAAGAACAATAAAAAAAAACTCTAAACTTCATATAACGGATCCAACAGTAGAACACCACGAAAGAAACCTTTTATTTCTGAAAAAATGGGAAACTTCGTTTAAAGTTCGCCAAAAAACACAAAGAAAAGGAGATGAATTTTTGGAAAAAAGTGTTATTTACAGATGATCCTAAATTCATCCTTTTTGATAGCGATGAAAGGGCTAAAATTTGAAGAAAACTAACGCTACGCTTGAACCGAAGAACGTAGTATTAACTGTGAAGCCCGGTGGCGGCAGCGTAATGGTTTGGGGAGCTGTTGTGGACTGTGGTGTTGGAAAGTTGGACTTTATTGAAAGTGAAATGGACGGTTATAAGTATAAGTCTCTGTTGGGACATAATTTGAAGCCTTTGGTGGATAATTTAGGGCTCGGTTCCGGTTGGATATTTCAACAAGATAACGATCCGATGCATCCGGCGCAAATTGTTAAGGAGTGGTTGCTTTATTATACTCCAAGGCAATTAAATACACCACCTCAAAGTCCAGATTTGAATATTATTGAACATGTCTGGGAAATATTCGAGTGTAGAATTAGAAAGCACCAAATTTTTAGCTCTGCTATACTCAAAGAGCGCATATTAGAACCTTGGAACAGCATTACATCTGTAGCGTTGACAAATTTAGCAGAATTAATGCCACGGCGTCTTCAAGCAGTTATAGATGCCAATGGGGCCCCACTAAATACTAAAATGTCGTAATAACTAGCATTTTGTAAAGTTTTCGCACTGAACTAAGATATTTTTCTTCTGTATGTAGACTTTTGTCAACACAACTTTTGAGTTTTTATTCCATAAATTTGTAGTTTTATATTAATTAATGGATTTCTTAAGTTTATTGTTATTAGAAAGAAGATTATAATAAAACTGTATCAAACATTTTTCTAAAAAAATTTTTGTACTCTCACATCAAAGAAAACAGGGGGTGTATGTAGACTTTGTCCGCCATGTTCATCAATTTATATAAATTATAATTTGTTAAGTGAGTGGGAAGGCGGGAAATCTAATAGCTTGCGGAAACAAATTAAGAAAAAGTGAGAATGATATTGATTGATAAGATTTGTGCTTGACGATGAGGCAGAAATTGAAGGCTTCGCTCAGGAATAATGCAGTTATAAAGTGTGAAATAATGATACGAATGTGAAAATGGGTTTACTTCAGTATTTCTTTGTAACGGATTTTTCAATAAAAAAGCGCTAAAAACGGTTGGGGATATCATTGAAATTCTTTATTCCTGTGAAAGTACTTTCGATGCCATTATGCATGGAAATCGATTTCTTTTGCATGGCCATCATGGACACGCTTGAAGAAGTCCAAACGCGAACCTAATTTTCGATCGGTTTTCAAACATAAATCGGCCGATACTGCTGCAATTTCATGTTCAATATTCGTCCGAAGTTCATGAATCGTCCCTGGCTTGTTGGCATAGACCGCAGAATTGACCTAGCTCCACAGAAAATAGTCTAACGTCGTCAAATCGCACAACCGAGGCGGCCAATTGACTGCGCCATTTCGTGAGATAACACCTTCACAAAACTTGGTTTTCAATAAATGAGTTGTGACATTCGCTGTGTGACTTGAAGCGCTGTCCTTTGGCACCACATATTGCAATATTATTCAATTCAGGCCAAAAATATTCGGTTATCGTTGGGTGGTAGCGTATCCCATTCACAGTAACGTGCCGGTCTTGATCATCACGGAAGAAGTACGGGCCAAACCGCACCAAATCGTAATTTTTTCGGGATGCAATGGTGACTCCTGGAATACCTGTGGATTGCTGCCTGATCTATAACGCATTTTTTGCTTATTGCCGAAGCCATTCAGCCAAAAATGAGCCTCATCGCTAAAGATGATTTTTCTATTAAAAGATGGATAATTTTTTAAGTTCTTACTTAGCATAATTCACGAACATACGACGATACTGGTGTTCAAGTGGCTCAGTTCTTGCGTCAGTTTGATCTCGTAAGGATTTAAGCCGAGTTCTTTTTCATAAAATTCTCCAAAACGACGTCATAGAGATGTTCAACGCTTGAGAACGACGTTGGATCGGCAGCAATATTCGCGACACTACGAGCACTTCTTTCTCTCACTGCCTCGGGAACATTTTTTACTGTGCCTGTGGATTCAAATTTGTCCACTTGACTATCAATTGTTGCTCTGACAGAATGATTATATCGACCATAAATTGTACGTAACGCTCTTAAAGTTGAGGCCTCTGACTTCGAACTTCGGTAGTAGTTTTCGATAGTAAATTTTAATAATTTCAACTAGTTTTTAGATCGTATATCCTTCTATGATGAAATGGCAAACCTTTCTGAAGAGAAATATCAAAAGAGCGGGAAAATATGGCATCGTTTGCTGTTCCTATCGGTCTTCTTTTGTTGCGTCTCTATGAACAAAACCCTTTATATCATAAGGCGAATTAAATAGGAATTAAAGTATTTGTATCGTTGGGAGCGACTGCCTCGTTGAGGACATTTTTTAGTTGTCAGTTCGGATTTGCGAATATGTAAAAGCTGATTTATAGAAAAACAAGAAAAAATATTCAGGTATCTTTCTTACAGCATAAAAAGGATATAAAAACTTTTACTCGATTTTATTTGGTCAGTGGTTATGGTAGATGCATGTTATAGGATTCCGAACCGTACAATATTTTCGGCGCAAGTAGCCTTGCTTTAAACAATAAGCCATGCAAAACTTCGTGAAGATATCGTCACATAAAAAAGTTTTCCTAACAAGGACTTGATTATGATCGGTCAGTTTGTATGACAGTTATACGCTATACTAGTCCAATAACGACGATTCAACAACTGATTGGCTTCTTGAGGAAAAAGTCCACGTACAAAAATTTAGTTCTGTATCTCCAAAACTGAGAGAATTTTAGAATCCTCTGTTTTTATGATATTAATCCCAAAAACCCCAACCTTAATTATTTTTTTGATTGTCTCTAGTCGGATATAAGTCTTTATATATAATATTGCTGAGTTGGTGAAAAAACTTTTAAAATCCCTCTTCCTATGATAATATTGGTTGAGAAGCTCGATAGAAATAAATTATCATCAAAATTAATACAAAATATTATTATATGAAGTACCTAGGCCCTAAGTGCTCGATACTGTAGTTTTACTTATTTTTATCTTATAATATGTCTCCTTCTCTCTCTTTCATTAGTAAAATTTGGTGGAGACTATAGTTACTTCTCCTCTCTCTTTAAATCTAGCTTTCACTCTTTTTATCATTTATACATTCTCTAGATCATTAGGGAACGATTTTACAAATAATTTCAACTCGAATAATTTCATAACTCGAAAATTCGACTCTAAGTGGCGGAGACTGACATTTGCTTTTGCTTCTCTCTTCTAATCTTTATCTTTTTCTCTATCAACTATAAATTTATAATATTTTACAAGTTCCTTAAGGGAACAATTTTGAGAAATAATTTTATAACCCAAATTTCCATTTTTTTGTTTTATGGTTTTTAATTATTATGTTTTACTTACCTTGGATAACTTTAAAATTGTATATTTATTTTTAATTAAATTTCTCCAGTTTTATACGTTTTAGTTGCTGTTTTTATGAAAATGCTTAAGAATGATTTAACTACTTTTATTGTATTATAAATAAAGTTCAAACACATTTGGCACAGTATATCTTTGGCATTTAGATTAATGCATGGAACGGTAAGGAATTATTTAAGTATTTATGCACATTGTTAGGAACCTTTAGACACACGTTCGATATATAATTATTTTTTAGTTTTAAATATTATTATTAATATTTTTTATTTTAATTTTTTTATTTTCTTTATTTTACTTTTATATTTTTTTTAATTTTAATTTTAATTTTTGTTAATTAAATTTTTATTTGCTTTTTTAATTTTTTAAATTTGTTTTTTATTTTATTTTGTTTTTATATTTTAATTTCTGTTTTATTTCTTATTAAATTTTTCTACAAGTATTTACTAGCAACTTAAACACATTTATTCAAAAGTTACTCAGCAGTTTTTCACTTTTTGAAAAACTCTTCCTCCACTAAAATGAGTTTTGTTCTTTACGATCACTTTAACTTATACTCAATTATACCAAATTTATATTTAAACTGCATGCAATATCGAAAATCGAACAGCAATTAGTCACCGATATCGCGCGATCAATAAATAGCGCACCGAATTCGTGCCTAACCGATCGCAAGCGTGCGATCGTCAACGTCCCAATTTGGAATGCAACAATCAAAAAGTGCGAACCGTCCGTACTATGCCGCATGAGTGCAGCAGGAATCACTACAGCGACAGAAGCAACGCATCCGTTAAACGATCGCAGTGATCTTGACAGTCGCCACAGAGCAGCAGCAACAACCCCCAAAGTCGGCAACAGCGTAAGTACATGTGTGCGTACGTGTATGCGAGCAGCCTTGGCACGCACCATCATAAGTAGAAGTAGACAACGCTCGCCGCAGCCACCGCATTTGCATCCGCTGCAGCAGTTTAGTTGGTAGCGATCGGCGCTGCGTCAGCGTCTAAACACGCAAACTTCTTCCTCTTCTTTGCATTTGCCTTGGTCCTCAGCAACGACTGCCTGCGCGCTAGCTGCAATGCAATTGTTGTTGTTATTATTGTTTGCTTCCCCATTTTGTTATTTTTATGCCTCCATCTAGCGCGTACATTAAACACTTTGCCAAATACCAAATGCCAAAAATAGTCAAAAGCCACAGGCCAGACGTCGGACAGACATTTTCGTCTAGCTGGACGACGACGGACGTGGCATGGAATGCGCTTTGTCGCGTGCTTGCCATGAAATTAGCGGACTTTGGAATGTGCCAACGAAAATTGGAGGGCATTACGAAGCAAGACTGTTGCTTGCAGAACTTTGTTGATGAGAAAATGTCTGCAAATTTGGAGTCATAACTGCCTTAATTTTGGTGTTCTATGGATTTTTAAAGAGAATTGAATACTTACTGTTCTAACTGAAGACAAAAAGTTGTATCATGAAATGTTAATACCTAGGAATAATCCCGCTTGATAATTCAGCCCCTACCACAGATTTCTACCAAATCCACTAATTGACTACTCCTTGTGGTGGTAAGGTTTGTTTTCTTGGAACGATTTCGTCACCTGACTGAAAGCTTTCCACCCGAATTACTTTTCATTTGTGGTCAGTTCCAATGTTCTCTTTGCCTTGTCCTTTTTTAATTTATTTAGTATCGTTCTACTTATGTCTTAAGTTTATCCTCAGAGCCGCTATCCGCCTCCTGAAGAGGTAGTGCTTAATATAGTCCCTAGGTTTATCTCAATATAATATATCTCATAGTACTGAAAGCGTTCAGTTACAATATTCTCTCTCCTTGACTGTTTTGTAATATGTTTATTATTTTTTTGCTCATGTTTGAGGTTCCCCACTCAAAGCCGTTTCCACCTCCCAGAAAGATGAATCGCCTTATACTTGTATAGCGACAAGGTTATCTTAGTTATGAGGCCAAGACATGGGTTAACACACCCCTTATGAAGGTTTGCAGGGTTTAACAGGACGGTGACAGCTTGTTATTAACTCATCAGCCATTTCTGCATACTTAGATGAGTTAGTAATGAGACCATAAGCAATGGATTCAAATTAATTTATCTTATAGTCTAACCAAAGTCAGCAGGAGTCTAAAGTCCGTGGATGCCGGTAGTAGATGACCTGTATTATCCAGGATGTACCTCCCGAAGACGAGCCTGCATTACATTCCAAATGGATGATAGAAGATGGATTTTCATTACAAAGAAATCAGCCCAGGGTTCAAACCAATTTACCTTGCAGTCCTAAACAAAGTCCGTATCCTGCATGGATCAAAATATCAGTGAGCCTAAAACACTTGTGAAGGCGAGCCTGCTTCCCATTCCATATGGATGATAGGAGATATATTTTCATAACAATTTTCTTTCATTATTAGGTTTGAAATTGTCGAAGACATTGCTGAGAACCAGAGAAGACTTACAGATCTTTTCTAGATATATGCACGCTTGTGTGCACTATTATCCATTTCCAACTTACCTTTTCCCATTTTATCTGTAATTCTTCAAAATTGTTGTTAGATTTTAAGCCCAACTTTAGTCCGATGAGCCAACGATTGATGTTTCTTAATGACTTATTATCTTAATAACCTCAGCCCTCACGCTAGTCTGTCACTTTAAAATATTTACAGTAAAGCAGTCCTTATTAAGAACTTCTAAGTGTAATTTAGCTTTTGTCAAAAACCTTCACTAGTTTTATAAGTCCCGAAGCTGTACTTACCTAAAACACTACTATTCTAAACCAACTATTTTGATTTATCATTATCACTCATTATTCTAACGTTGCGAGTTTTTGAGAAAGGTTCTGCGAAGATTTGCATTTGGCAACGACGAATATTTCATTCGATGGAACGATGAGCTGTACGAGTTATACGATAACATTGACATAGTTCAGCGAATTAGAGACAGTGGCTAGGCTGGCTAAGTCACGTTATTCGAATGGTTGAAAACACTTCGTTGGAAAGACCAGGTAGAGAAGTACCAGGTTACACTTGGAATCGCCAATTGGCAATAGCGAAGAGGAAGAATGACCAGCGCGCTGTTATAAATTCGGTAATAACCGCGTAAGCGTGTCTACGCCAATAAAGAAGAATAGTGACACAAATTCAACTGTATATCACAACACTCTCAGGACACAAAAAATCAATTATAACCTCAACTTTTCTAAACAGATGTTATGTGGGACTCTACAAGTGTTTAGAGCTTTCTCATGCTACCTAAGAAATCTGACGATTCCATTATATCGGTGACTAAAATTAAAACTAACCTCAAACTTTTCACGAAAGTTCTTGTGTAGTATTCCACAACTTTCTAGTGCTTTCTAAGTTACCTAAGACAATTGGATTCTAAATTTGAATCTAACCTCAAACTATCAATTCTTAGCTCGAACTTGTGTTTTAGGTAGAACTCTGCAAGTTTCAAGAGCTTTTTCATATTATCAAAGATTACCTAAAGCTCTTATTCGGTTGCGTATTTCGCCGGGCTTAACCGCCGTCCAACTTTAAGTGGACAGCCTAAAATGATACATCTTCTGCATAGTATCATTGCTTACCCATAGGTCATTACCTTTTTGAAACACAAAGTGACACACTTTTGCATGTGTGGGAGCTGTTTTCATTTAATCACGTGACAACAACTATGATTTCTCTTTAAGATTTTAAATACAGCCTTATACGCATATCCCACAGTCCATTCACCTTAATCCAAACACCAGCTTGACAACCACTGCATGTCGAGCTCAAGTAAAAGAAACGGAGAAAGCAAAACAACGGACAGGATTAAGTGAAATTAATCACAAAACAACAATAACGGGCACAGGATAATGTAATGCTGTCAAAGTCACGCAGGCGCAAAACATGCATGCGAGCGAGTTCATAACCTGAGAAGTAAAGTCCAAATCAAACCATCGTGAATAATGGGTGACATGCGCGCTCAAATGCGACATCCAGGAAGCTTGAGCTCCACATACTAATATACATATACACACACTAGGTAAAGACAAAAAGTCTGTCCGTGGCAGCTCAAATGAAAAGTCATCAATGAAACGCGCATACATTACAAATACAACGTGCAGCATGCGCATCTGCACCTCAACCAACGATGAATCACGTGTGTGGTGCATATACATACATACACCATGCTCATCTCTGCACAAAGTCGCGCAATCGCCGCTCATGATCAGTGACAAAAGTGTGTAGCAAAACAAAAATCGGATATCCTGAACTCAAAAAACAGATTTTTCAAAATTATTGCTTTCGAAATGCACACCCACATACATACGCACATACTTACCGTTGAAAGTGTCAATGATCCGCCACTGTTGCTGTCGAACTCCAGCGAACGCGCCACAGGCTCAACCACTCGCCGCAAAGCGCTGTTCAGAACACATTTCGAAAAGTCGAAACATATATTCGAAACGTCGAAACATGTATTCAAAATCTGGTGCGTGCTGTACTTTCCGAAAAGCCGCTCGAAAAGATTTAAAATTTTGTTTGTAATTTCCAATAGGAGTGTTTCAAAAACAAGCATATTTCTTCCCGGTTTTTCTTGCC
>NW_026091178.1:0-10300 GCF_024586455.1 Bactrocera neohumeralis
ATTATTTTTTGTATATTTTAAAATTTTTTTGTTTTGAATCATTGTTTTGTTTTTTATAAATTTTTTTACAAATTTTGCTTTTGTTTTTTATTTGTCCCTATGGGGGAATAGGCCAAAGGGGGAAGAGCACCAAAACAACCGGAACGCCCCTTTTGAACCCAGGGGGTGTGAAATTAAAAACCCCCAAAATTTTACTAAAAATTCTAACACATTTTTTTTCCTAGGGTTTTGGCAAATTTTTAAAAAAATGGACGCGGTCCTTCAATCAAAGTTTTGGGATCAAACCGGTTTAATTTTTAATTAAAAAACCCCCACAGCCCGGGGGAATTTTTAAAACCTCGACGCGATGAGCACGATAGAGTCGGGCGTGAGATGGAATGGCCTTTCCCACCTTTCCCCGCCTTTTCTTTTTGCACGCACAGAACCCAAAATTTTCCCACACCAAATCCACAGCACCATATTTACGAATGGGACAAAGGAGACGATCTTTAGAGTCGATGGCAAAATTCCGATTTCAATAACGTTTTTTGTGAACTTTTTATTCATGCCCTTCACCCCCCATACGCACGATTAAGCCAAACAGACCCGAAAAAATTCAATGGCCCAGTACAGGGAAAAAAGACAAAAAAAGTTGTTGACAATTCGGAATTTCCGATGGCCCGTTTAAAACGTCGCATCAATAGTCCCCTGGATGCAGGGTACAAAAATGACCCCCCGAAACACTGCACCCCGGGACCAGGGCGGGATGCCTCTTGATGTTCCCACGTTAAAGTTAAGGTTTGCCCTTCCCACCCGCGGGAGTTTTGAGGTCACCCTTGGCCCCCTTTTGGGGGGAACCCCTCCCCGGGAAAACGGGCGACCCCCATTTCCGGGAAACAACCCCCGACGGCGTTCTGAAAAATCACCGCCCATCACAGACGAAGAGGAGGCCCAGGGGGCGGCCCCTAGTGTTCTTTCGGCGTAGCGGGTTTAAAACCTATTCCCCAAAATAGATCCTAAAATCCATCTAATAATGTCTTCGCGACACGGGCCCCCTTTTTTGATGCCCCCCCAAACACCACTCATCTCATTCCCCTTTTTTCCACCCGTCCATCTTGCGGGGCCCAGATGACGTCGAAAAAAAGGGTCCCTTAAAAAAAAAATTGAAGGGGAACTTCTTTGTTAAAAATTTCTTTCCCTCGAAAAAATGGAAGATTTATTAAAAAGACAAGCGAAAAAATTTAATTTTTTGAGGGACATTGGGAAAAATGCCTTCGCCAAATTAATTGAAAGAAAATTTACAAGGGGTTTTAGAAATAAAAATTTGGTTTATATTTTTTTAAAACATGATTTGATTTTGAATTATATTTAAAAAAAAATATTTTTCATTTTTTATAAGTATAAGCGGAGGGGATATTGATAAAACGTTTTTGGGGCAACGGTGAATATTCCAATGGTTTAAACAAAAATTTTTTTTTTTATTTTTAAAATTGATAAAGGGAATGGAAAGCCATGGGGAGAGAAGAAAAATAACGAAAAAAAATCAATCCAAAATTTTTTCGGGAATTTTTCCCGAATTTTTTTTTTTTTTAATTTTTGGCGATAAATTTTTCATGGCCCGAAAATATCAGATAAGTCAATGTTTATAGGTCCCAGTTTTGCCATTATGCTTGATAGGCTTTAGTAAATGCATGAAGTTTTATAATGCAAACATAGTTTTTTTATGTTTTTTTTTTAAAAGATTTTTTCTTGGGGGAAAAAAGGGTGGGAAAAAAACTGAGGTCTGAATAACAAAATTCGTTAAATCAACTTTTAGAATGTTTAGCAGTAAGAATCCTGCACGCACTGGATTTACTATCCAAATAAAAAATGACAATATGTTAACATACAAACTGGTTTATTATCCATCAACCCAGCATCTTAAAATCTAAACAAATATTAAACATTTCCATGTACATATGCAGACATAGTATAGATAGAAATAAAAACAATTAAATGGGTTTCCCAAATACCACTGTAATAACTTAAAATTTGATTAAATTTGATTTTTAAACTAGTATAGTTTAGATTAGTAAGGGCTTAACCATAATTTTTATCGACAACCGAACATGAAAAGACAGCGTTAGCTGTACATATACATATATTGCTGAAAACTTTATACTTTCACAAAAATGCAAAAGAGTGACGAACTTTGCTGTCAAAACAAATATCTAACCAAAGTGAAGAAAAAAAGTTCTAGGGAATTACCCTTAAACTGTTTTGGTGTTCACAATACATGTTTTATGAACTTTTTTCCCCCACGCATTCCCAATAATCAAACATATGTAGGTAAAAGTCCCCAAACACGAGCACACAAGGCGTTCGATCGGTATGAATTCGTTTCCCCAAACACGACACACAAATCCATTTCGCGTTCGTTCTTAAAGAGTGAACATGTGCGACGGAAGGGAACATTTTTTGGAATTTATTTCAAGTAGCTTTTTTATTATTTCATTGTATTTCTTTAAATGTTATTCCAACTTTTATTTTTCTCAATTTTTTTTATATTTATCATTTTTTTTGGCCAAAAGGAATTCTTTTTTTATAAGATCAAAAAATTTTGATACGAAATCTTTATTAAGGGGGAGCCTGCTTTAGAAGCTTCAAACAATCGATTTTTTTTTTGCTTAAATCTCTTTAAAAATTGTTTAAGAATATTTCTCCAAAGTTATAGATGGGAATTAAAAATTTTATCGAAGCTAAAAGGGGAAAAGTGCCCGAGCTTCAGCAGATATATGTATGAGCGTTTGGGAAAAAAGGGAAAACTTAAGCGGTTTTCCCGTTTTTTCATTTTTACGATTATTCTTAATTGGGGGGCAGGAAAAAAAAAACAAACGTCGTAGGAATTAGGGCAAATTTTAACTTGGAAAAAATTATCTTTTTAAACTAAAAAATATTAAGGGCAAGTTTTAATTTTTTTTTTTTTTTTATAAAAGTTTACATAATAATACAATTTTTAAAAACTTAAGAAAATACGCAGCACTAGCATCATGGGCTATCCCGACTGGTTATGTTATAGGTCGAAGAAGGTCGCTGTTTTTCAAAAAGTTGTAGATTTTCAAAATGTTGGCTTGGGGGATCCATCAATAAAATTATTATCAGTTTTATTGAAGTTTGACAGCTATGAGTTTGAAGTGCGGGACAATGTTGCAGAAGACAATAGTTTTAAAATCTAAAAAAATGGGCATTGGTTGATCTGAGGCCATTTAGTATGTGAGCGGGGGATAATGGAGGGCCAATGCGAAGTCTGATTTTGGGAATGATATAATTAGATGAAAGCGATGACGGAAAGGATGGTTTGATACGATTTGAATTTATTCTAGAGTAGTGGTGTCTGTAATTCATCCAATCAAGCGCCAATTTAGTGGATCTTTGTTGAATAATAAGCCGTTTTATATCACTCTTAACAAACAAGGCAGATGTAGTTGTTGGAGGATGCACACCCCTTAGCCACCGAGTCCGAAAAAAGTATTTCCAATGATTCCAGAGTGCCCGGGTATCCCATTTTTTTTAGTCTATGGTAACGAAAACAACAGCGATCAATGCCAAAAAGCCCATTGATTTATGGGGTTTTTTAAAGCTTGAAAACACGAAGCTATCTGTACAGATGATAAAGGGTTTTTGGGGGGCAAAACTGGACAGCTTTGAGAATCCCGTAGTTCAGCGGTAAAAATTGAACAAAATGGAAATAATAAACCATACGATATTCTTTGTTGGTTATCATCAACTACAGCAAAAGAGGGCGACGATTTGGAGCCATCAGTATATATAAACCCCAAACCCAAAAAGATTTGAAGTGCACAGAAAATTTCCCAAAAAATCGAATTTATACACAGGTTTGGGAGTGATGGATTTGCAAGAAAAGTAAGATCACTAATGAAAGAAGATTCATTTACTTTCCAGGGGGAAATATATTTACTGCAAGGCAGCAATTTTTTAAGCGGCAACTCATTGGTTTTAGCAAACAAAGCACTTTTAAAAATAGAAGACGGTATTTTAGGAGACCTCTTTCTGCAAAGTGATGATTGAAAGTCCTTTTTTATAGTAGAGTTGGGGCTGAGTATGAGTTTTGAAAAAGCTTTTTTAAGCATTTTCCCACTATTTTTTAAAAAGGGTAGGCCGCTTCCGTCAGTAGTTTTTAATTGGCGATGTTGGAAACACCGAAGAGAACAAGAACTGAAGAATGATAGGGCGCAAAGCATTTTTAGATGTTTCTTAATGAGTCCAAAAATTTTCCCAAGCCATAATTAATTACAGATGAGATGAGCTCTTTAGTGACGTTGACCAGTAAAGCCGAGCCGATGAGTGAGCGCTTACATGAGAGCTATTTAATAATATTTAAATTAACAAAAAGTCTTTTTCTTATATACTGACAATGTTTCTTAAATGTATACTTAGAGTCTAATACAATACCAAGGAACTTAATACTATCTGTACATAAAATGTTTGTATTATCAAATGTGAGCGTTGGGATAGTACATTGATGTTTTTTACAAATATGAAAAAGTTTCGATTTGGGAAAAGATATTGATGTGCTTAAGTAGAGGACCAACGAGAAAGACGCAATAAAATTTCAGAGAAAGAATTTTTATAAGTCAAATTTGAAGTTTTTGAGAATAAAATTAAATCATCAGCATAAATCTGATGCCGGATAAAAAAACTGATAGAATGGTAGATTTCATCAAATGCAAAGTAAATAGGATCCCCGAGAGGGTGCCCCTTGGGGGGGCCATTATTAATGGTAGAACAGAGGATGAAACATTGGATATGATAACACTTAATTTGGGTTGGATAGGAAAGATTTGACAAATTTAAAAAATACGAGAACCCACTTCCACCTACTAAGCGTTTTAACACTCATGAATCCCAACCTGTCAAAGTTTTTAGGAAATTAAAGAAAAATAGAAACATGATTTTTGTGGAACAGAGTATCAGAGATAAAGTGATCAAGGTGCAGGAGAGCATCCAACGCCCCTGCCCCCTCTTTAACGCAACTTGGTTGTGCGAAATGGGTTATTAGATTGAGCATCCAGGGAGCTAGTAAATAATCTTTTCAATCAAATTTTCCAAGGAAGGGAAAAAGGAAAAAGATAACTGCTGACCACACCAGGAGGTTTACCAGGTTTTAAAAAAGGGAAAAATCGCCTAGTCTTCCAGAAGAAGAAGAAAGTTTCAGAGGAAAAATGAAGAGAAAATTTGGGGTCCAAAGAAATATTGGAAAAGGGGTGGAAAATCTAAGGGTATATCTTTTGGGGTATATGAGTGCCCCTAGGAGTATTTAAATAAGTGATAGGAGAAGAAGGTGATAAACCAGCCAGTTTTTTATCAGTCCAGATTTTTTTAGAATCCGAAGAAGGGATATTATTCGTAAATTTTGAAACAAAGAACCTTAGCAGCCTTAGCTTTATGGGAAAAAGTATTGGATTTTTTGTAAGCTATTAAGTTTGATAGAACTAAATGTTTTAAAATTGATGCCATGGGCTGTTTGATTTTTTAGTGCAAAAACTCATTATTCCACCAAAGAGGGAAGCTTGACTGGTTTAGAAGAAGAAAGGGGGGAAAAAAGAGAAGCAGAACGTATAATTTTTTTTGGGTTCTAGAAGCCCTGATTTATATTGGAAGAAAAGGGGGAAAAAATGAAGGAAAAAAAGGTTTCTTCAAACCATCCCAATAGCCAACAGTTTTAAACCGAATCCTGGGCTTAAAAAATGAATGAGGGCGAGAAGTAGATATTTTGAAAGGATGGGGAAAAAGATCACGCCATGGGGATCATAATACAAACCAGGATATTTTTGAGGAGAGGGAGGCAAAATATGGAAAAATAATATTAGTGAATAGAGTGAGGGAAAAAAGGGGGGGAACCACAAAAACAATGCAGTTGGGTTTAGTAAGGCATCCTCAAGTACGTCCCTTGGAGTTAGCCGAAGCAGAGCCCCCAAAAGGGGGCTCCAAGCATTGAAGTCACCCCAAAAGATAAAAGGATTTGAACCGGAAGGAATAAGATTTAAAAATTAGAAGAAAATGATTGATCAGAGGGGGAAAAGACAGATGATTGAAATTTTTAGGGGGGGAGGATCTAATAGCTACAGAAGAAAAAATTTAAAGGGGGATGGGAAGAATGTGAGGAGATTTTTTTAAATAGGGTGGCAACCCCGCTTGTTGGTGGTGTTATTTGGGGGATTAATAAAAAAAACCCACATAAGCCCTAGGGGGAAAGCTGAGGCATTATAAGATAGGTGAGTTTCATTCAACAGGATAATAGATGGGTTGAGATCCCAAAGTAACCTAAGTTAATATAATTATTAACATAACCTTTAAAGTTCCATTGAAGAAGTGTAATCATATCAAAGTAAAAATTTTAAAAGAAAAAAATTAAGCTACGAATATTTTTTTTAAACTAAATGTCTTCATTGTAAGAAGGAAAATTGGGTAATGCAAGAGGATCTTGCGAGCGGGGGGGGGGTGGGGGAGGGTGTGATAGGACAGGAGGAAAGGATATTGAGAGGAGAGTCAGAGATGGATAAAGGGGAAAAGAGAGGGGAAGGAGAAGTGACAGAAGAGGAGGAAGGATGGGTTGGAAGGGATTGTTTAGATGAATTGATGTCTGTAGTTGTTGTTAGATTAGTTTTGGTAGGATTGTTGGATTTGTTATTAGGTGTTGTTTCATTATTGATTTGATTAGTATTGTTAGAAATTTTAGCTATAGAGGCAAAAGAGTTTGCATTAGAAGTTGTATGAGAAAATTGAATTTTATATTGGAACAGCTTAGCATACACATTTATAAATAGTTTTAATTTTTTAAAATTTCTTTGGATTGTTGAATTTAGGGGAAGTATTAGATGATGCCGGGGGGTCGCCCGAGCAATTTGCAATTATTCTTTAAACAGTAGGTGGGGGATGATCGGGAAAGGGGGGTTGATGAGAACAAGAAGGGGAATTACGGCGATTTTGCTGTGTCCCAAATTTAAATTTACATTGCTTACAACGCATAGGATTAGGGAAATACGGACGGACAGTGAGGTTCCTCCAGGCAACATCAATTCTTTCAGGAAGTTTGTATTTATCAAAAGTTAATAAAACTACACCCGTAGGATTACGGGAGCCGTCAGCAATTCGTGAAAACTTATGTACAGCAGAAACACCCCCTTTTTAAGACCATCAAAATATCTTCTTCGATAAGTTATTCAGGAAGGGGGGTATTGGGTTTAACCGTATTCAAAATTTATGAAATTGACATTGATATGACCCCCGCCGGGAAAATTTTTGAGAAAGAAATTTCAGCTGTTTTGTTGTTATTTCAAAGAGCAGTAGGCTACCATCACGTAGCTCAGTAACTTTACTTACTTCCTTACGGATTGCTTGAATACCTTTATCCGTAGCTAAGCATGATAACGAATTAAGTGGCTTATTGTCGTCCAGCGATGACATGACTAAAAATTTTGGATCATCCGTGTTTGAGACTGGTAATTCTGGAAATTGGTCTAACGGGATCGGATTTGGTTTTTTTTTTTTTTTCATTATTGGGGAAATAGGGAAAACCCTTTTTCCCCTAATTTGGGCCCGGGCCATAGTAAACGCGAATTTTAGTTTAACAAATTAAGAAATTAAGTGATTGAAAAGATATAAAACGATAAAAAATTAATTCACAAACAAAGCACGAGCGTAATATAAACGCAGAACAAACCGTTATACCGTTTTAAAAACTAATAAGACAGAGCGAAAAGAACCGGTTACGATGAAGTTCGAGGGGAAAGTTTTGACTTTTTTTAAACAGCATTAAGTAAAATTTTTTTGGTCAAAAATATTTTTTAAATTTTTTAAAAAAAATTTTAAATTTTCCCTTTTTTTTGGAATATTCTAAGTTTAATAGAAGATAAATTAGTAAAAAATATGAATTTTTTGAATTTTTTGTTTCCGATAGAAATTGCGACCTGCATCCTGCCCGCTGTCCGAAAAATGTACATGCGAGATGACCCAATTGCCCCAAAGACAGAATATCAAAGATTTGTACCCAAAAAATTTGTGAAATATTTTCAAATATATAACTATAAAGTCTAGAAATTTTTGAATAATTTTTTTTTCCTTTCCCAAAAAACCCCAAAAAAAACGATTTTTTGAAGCCTGGCAGGCTCCCCCCTTAACACTGGCCATTGTCTGCGGTCTTCACTGTTCGGCAACACGAGAAAATGAGATTTTGTCCCATAGAACGCCATATACGATAACATGTTCGCGCCCCGATCGTAAAAATAAAAATTTCATAAAAACATACCAAATATCAGTGGCGAAACAGGGGGGGAAAATGGGACATATTTCCCCCAAAAGGCTAAATAAATGTCTTATTAATAATTTTACTACCTGTTAAAGGATAGAAATATAATTCAAAAATTTTTAATTTTATTTAAAAAAAAATTTTTTGAGTATAATAAATAATCCGTAAGATTCCATGAAGGTAAAATTATAGCCCGGCTGATTAAATTGTTAATAAATCCAATCAGATCCGTAACTGAAAGGCAAATTTTTTTGACTTTAGATTGATACATTCTCCGCGGTTTATCCTTCAAAAAATTGCGAAAATTACAAAGTTATGTAAAAAAAAGGGTTCAACGGCAAAATGGCGGCAGAACGAAAGGAAGAAGAAAAAATTTAAAAATCTTGCCGACAAACAAAACGCGAGAATTTCTGCGTGAGAGCAGGAAAAAAACTACTGGGGTTTATTGTACACTCCTCGTTAGATACAATCGGCGAAGACTTGAAGACGCGCTTTTCTGGACAAGTATTGGGTAAATTTAACGAGTTTGCTTTCCGGGAAAAGGGTACATAGGGTTTTAACCCAAAAAAATGGCAAACCTTTTTTATTGCTTGATAGATAAAACCAAAGGCCTTTTGATAAAACAACGTCGTCCACGGGGAAGTCGGAAACTTGATACTGGCAGTGCCATTGGGGGGAGAAGCAAAATCAAAAGACAACAAGTTACCGACTCACATTGGAAACGTTGAAGAACTGCAATGTAATATAATAATCTATAGTTTTCTTCACATATTCTGCACACTTCCTTGAAATGTAAGCTCTGAACGCCTTTTTTGACATTTCCGTATGAAAACGTGGCTGAGGAGAACATGCTTCACGCTAGATTGATCGGCCCGACGTTCTGCACGCGCATCATGACATTGAAGTCTCTGCAAAAAACTTTCGAAAAATTCTCAAAAATTGGTACATCGTTTTGTTTTGTGAAATTTTCTAATCAATACAGAACTGACTACAGTATTAAACATTGCAATGAAGTCTGTCAACGCAGTCTAAGATTTATAATGTCTTTTTTCAATGTAGAGGATTTAAAGGGTTGTTTTAAAAATTTTGCACCATTTGAAACAGCATCGTTTCCGTAAACTTCACAAATTTCATTGGCGGATTGCGTGGCATTCATCACTTTTTTTTACAAAAATTTAAATATAGCGAATTTCTTATTATTTTCACAAATTTCGAAATCTAGACCCCCTGCTGGCGCCTTCCATTTGTCGACTTTGGTTTGAATCGCTATCTTATGATTTTCCAGAGAGACATTTCATCGATTTGAAGTGAAGTTATTGCGTTTTAAGTGTCAGTATGTTTGTGTTATCGGTGGGAAAAAGAGCTTGAAAAAGAGCCAACATTAGATTTTGTTTTAAAGTTGGGAAAAATTTTACCGAAACGTTTAATTGATGAAAAAGCTTATGCCAATGATTGCCTATCCCGAGTAGAAAGCACGAGTGGTTTAAGATTTCAAAGTGGTCGGAGGACATAAATGACGATTAAATGTGGGCCAATCAAAACCGTGATCACCGGAAATTCCAACGAAATTGCGCGTTAATTCATCAAAAATCAGCCGAAATCATTATTGAAATTCATGGAAATGGAATTGAATATCTCCAAAACATCGATTTATCGCATTTTGACCGAACATTTGGGCTTACGAAAGGTGTGTGCACGGTTTGTTCCGCACAAGTACTGACCGACGACCAAAATTGCTCAGAATCCAACATTAAAAGACGATTATTTGACCGAAAATCACATTTTTTAACCACTCCCCGATTCACCTGATAACCTTTTCGGAAAAATGCATTTATCATGAAAGGAAAGCGTTATGCAAACGTAGAGGCCATTCAAAAGGCTTGCACCGGCATACTGGCGGCCATACCGGCCAACGAGCTAAAACACTCGTTCGACATGCTTTTGGACCGTGCAAAAAGCTGTACTGAAGCAGAAGGAGACTATTTTGAATAAAATAAATTGATTTTGCCGTAA
>NW_026091179.1:0-10952 GCF_024586455.1 Bactrocera neohumeralis
CTGTTTGTGTGTGCGTGTTGCATGCGTACTCTCTTTTTTTTTTTTTACATTACAATTTCCTGAAGTCACTCTCGCTTGACACCGGTGCCCTACACCCCTTTTTTTTTTTTTGCTCGGTGCCTTGTCTTTGACAAGACGAACCATTAAGGTAGAAAAAGTTCTCTCTTTTTTTGTTATTGTTGGAGAAAGAGAGCAGAAGAGAGTCGGGGGGGGGAGGGTCAGCAAATGAGAACACACAGAGACAAAAAGATTAGGTTTTCTTTTGATGAGAGAGAGGGAGAAAAAAAAAAAAAAAAAGGACGGCATCGTCATAAAAAAGGATCAATGGAAAAAGGAGAAGGAAAGAATTAATGTAACAGAAATTGAAATTAAAAAAAAAAAAAGTAAATGGAGAGATCTTGACAATGCGTAGATATGCAATGGAGAAAACAACGAAACAATTAAAAAAAAAGGAGAATCGTCTACAACCCCACTGTTGAAAACAGAAGATACTCCGTCGCAACGTCCGTGTATGTTACAAATGCTGTTAAAAAAAAAAACATAAAATAAAGAAAAAAAGATGAAAAAAAGATGGAAAAAATAGAGTTTGTTACAGTCGCCCTACATCCTCTATGCATGTAGTTTAACTGCGTGAAAGAAAGAAAAAGGAAGGAGTGAAGAAAGGAAAAAATGAAGAAGAAGGAGAGAGGGAAGGGAAGTCTAATGTCAGGCGCTGCTTTTTTTTTTTTTGGCAAAGTGGAGAGGACACAACGAGGAAGTACAAAAAAAAAAGAGAGAAAAGAGATGATTCAAACAAACAAACAAAAAAGATCAAAGCAACAAAGGACACGGACAATGTGTGAAAGCCAAGGATGCCACACACACGCGCACATGCACACATCGTTGGGGAAAAAAAAGAAAGAAACAAAGAAGAAGAAGAAGAAAAAAAAAGAGATAAAAAGAGGAAATTGCTGAGAAGACAACGTGAAGAGGTTCCATTTTTAATAGTTGCTTTCGCTTTCACATTTTTTGTTTATTTTGCAACGCGGTGTCAAGGCCAGAAAGCAATGCGTTTCGTGGAAGGAGGTGTCTGTCGCAGACACACAGACACACACAGAGAGAGAGAGAGAGCAACAACAAGAAGGAACAAAAAGAAAAAAAGAGAGAGAGAGAGAAAGGAGATGTACAGGCGGCGGCAAACCCACAGAGTAACTGTAAAACTAGTTCGGAGGGGAGACAGAGAAGAGAAAGGAAGGGGAGATAGGAATGAGGAGCGTGAGAGGAAGGGAGGATTGGAAGGAGAAATGTTGCGCACAACAATAACAGAGACAAACAAAAAAAAGGAAAGGATCGTCGCTGTGTGTGTGGGTCGGGGCGCCGACCAACTACAGGAGAAAGAGTGCAACAACGAGGAGCGCAGCTAGCTGACAGCGACTGGCCGCGGTGAGGGCACTAAGCAGCCCTGTGCCACCTTCCTCAAGCTCCTGCAGCTCTTTGTTGGCGTTGCCAAACACCCTTTCCTTGTTGTTCACGCAGACCTGAATGTAGGGCGGGCACTCGAGCAGCCCAACGCCGAAGAAGCGAGGGCTCGTGGCGTTGGGTGCTATCGTCGTGCCTGACCGGGCAGTCGATGAAGCTCTCAGACCCGCGCACGCGGACAAGGTATGTTTCATTTGAACGATCACACAAAACGTCCACGCACAAGGCCTGCTTCTGCGCCCTCACCCACGTCTTCGTCCCGGTGATGGGATCGACCACGCTTGACTTCTCCCTGCGCAAGTTGGACCCCGGCCTCGCCTGGAGGCACGGGAGAGGCACCGCGCGCCGGGAGAGAAGACGGAGCCACCCATCTTCGGTTTCCACTCAACACCACTGCTATTGTCGCAGCTCAGATCGTCACCGGTATTGTGTTGAATGAAGGGGCAGAAGTCCATGGAGGCGTCCGTGCCACCGATGTAGCGGGAGATAAAGTACTGCGCATAAAAGGGGTAGGGCACGGAGGCGTTCACCACGTCACAGTACCCCATCGAAAGGCGAGAGGAGGTACACTGCGGGCTGGAGACGTTCGGCGTTGTGCAGAACATGTCCCGGGTGTTCGGGTCGACGCTTGAGACGAGCTCAACACCGTTGATGAGGCATTTGTTCTGCAAGAGAGTGCAGCCGGCGCCCATGCCCCAGGCCATCGGCTCGGCCTCTTCGTAAACGCCCATGTAGAACCCCAAGTCTTCCATTGCGCCAATGGTGATGGCCGTGTACACGCCTTCCGTCGCGGGTAGCTAGACATGAGCTCGTCCTTGCGTTGCGCATCTTCCAGTGCGAGCTTGTCGCGCCGGCGATGCCGTAGTCCTCCAACTCCATCAAAGTCATCGACGGGCAGCTGTACTGGACCCGGGCGGCGGCGAGTGCGTTGGGGCTGTTCACGCCGCGCACATTCACCTTGCCGCGCAGGTTCGCGGTGCTTAGCATCCCTTTACGACTGAAAAGATTGTAGTCGAAGCCAAGTGCGTGGAGGATCTCGTGTGCAAGAACGCGAACCACATCGTTGTTGCTGCGGAGGCCACTGGCCGAAGGAGGAAAACGCGGACGGGGCGATGTTCAACACCCCTGCCAACGGCCGGCCCGCGGCATCGCTCTGGCACGTCTTGGCAAAGGCCGCATTGCCACTCGCGTTGTCCGCCATGGGCGTCGCGGACACGTAGAGAAGATAATCGGCGCCTGACACGCCGGTGGAGAAGTGCTCCGCGGGGATGGTGTAGCGGCCGCAGATGGAGTCAAAGTCACCGAAGGGATAACTGAGCGTGATGCGGCTCAGCGGTTCGACCAGGAGCCGCGCTTCATGGAGCTCCACCGCGCGAGGGAGGTAGTCCGTCAGCAGCTGGTTCTTCAAGGCATCCGTGAGGATCTCCGCCTCAGAGCACGTAACGGTCACTGCAGATCCGGCCGCCGAGTAATCCACTACCGTTTGCCCAACCACCGTGCAGTACAGCTTTGTGTTGTTGAGATCGAAGGAGAAAACGCGAATTCGCAGCGGTTGCCAGTCTGTGCGCTCGCTGAGCGCGCTGGTCGTCGCTGAGGAGGACGTGGAAAAAGAGAGCTCCTCGTGAGAGGCCTCGAACGGCTGCCAGTATCGCTGCCGCTGCTATTGTTGTTGTTGCTGTTGTTTCCTTCAAACTCAAGACTCTGAACAGCCTCCGCGTTCTTTTTGGCAAAAGCGACGCGCCGTCGTGTGGTGGTGACAGTGGGAGACAAATGAACAGCGGTGGTCGCGATCCGCGGCTGGCGGTTACCGTCTCGCGCATCGAGGAGGTCGTGCTGGCACTCGTGGCCGTCCACGCCCGCAGTAAACAACGCGAGGCACAGAAATAAAAAAGAAAAAAAGAAAGAGGCAAGTCCACCTGAGGAGGGTGGCAGGATGGCGCCCGCACGGGGCAGGGCGGCCCGTGCAGTGAAAGGCAATCCTCATTGTACGCAACAAATCAAAAAGGAAAAGGAGAGAGGAAGCAAGGAAGAAAAAAAAAGAGTGCTATTCCTTCGTACTGGATGTATTAAACGCCTCACTCTCTTTTTTTTTTTTTTTTATATTAAAAAGAAAAAAGAGACGAGCAGAGCAATAAGGGAGAGAAAGAGCACAACAGATAAGAAAACAAAACAAAACGGAGTATTGTTTTCGTTCGCTTCTGTGTGAATTCTGCTTTAGTTTTTTATGTGACGGAAGCGGTTGTCTTTAGGCAAACCGTGCACGCGTAAAAAAAAAGAAAAAGACAAAACAAAAGGAAACAAATGAACAACTCCAAAAAAAAAGGAGAGACACGAGGCAAAAGCGGGGGGGGGAAAAAAAAAGGGAAAAAAAAAAAAAGGGCTTGCTAAAGAAAGGCTGCGATGGGTATATGCATTTGCGTGTGTGTGATGAGTTAAGTTGCTCGCAAAGACAGATGCGTGCCCAACAATAATAAAGAGAGGTGAAGAGGAGAAGCTGACAAAGACCGATAAGGGGAAGAACAACAACAACAACAAAAAAAGAAAGACAAAGGCAAAGGCAGATAGAAGTGTGTGTGTGTGTGTGTGATGGGGGGAGGGAGGGAAAGGAAAAGAAAAGGGAAAAAAGGGAAGGCCAACTGACTAAGGTAGTGAGGAGAGGGAGAGAAGAAAAAGGGAAGAAGACCGTGCCTCGTGGAGAAAAGGAAAAAAAGGTGATAGATGGCTTTGCGTGTCCTTTATTCCTTTTACCTTGTTGCTGTTAATTAAGGTCTTTTGAGGAGTTGCCGTACGTTGCGCGATGGAGATTTTTTTTTTCTTACAGTGTCGGGGAACAAATAAAGAAAGAAAGAGAGAGAGTGTGTCTCTCTTTCTCTCTGTGTGCGTGTATGCTTGAGTGCGGAGGAAATAAGCAAAAAAAAAAAAAAGAAGTAAAAAAACAGACAAACAAACAAAAAAAGAGAACGGAATGTTGATACAGTACAATTGAGCCAATGTGGTCAAAAGAAAAAAAAAGAAAAGACGAAGCCACTAAAGAGGGTATTGCTGAATGGCAGGAGGGGAAGAATTCTTGGGGAAAGGGGAAAAAAAAGGTAACAGAGAAAACACGACGTATATATATATATATATATGTATGATGGAGTCACAAGAACAAAAGGTAAATGTCTGCGTTTAAAGGACAAAAAAAAAAGGAAGAGAGGGAAGAGAGAGAGAAGAAGAGAAAGAGAAAGTTGAAGGAGAAAAGAGCAAGTGCAAGACAGCATGTACTTCCAACACACAAACACAGAAGAGAGCACATCGTTACAAATGCTACTTCCATATGTGCATGTGTGCACGCCCACGCAGTAGGACAAGTTTGAAAAGAACGAGAGAGAACGCAAAAAAAGAAAGGGAGCGAGCGGAGAGCGGAGAGTCGGACGGACAATTATCTTTTTTTGCCCGTCTGACACGGCACTCAGACAGCTGATTCTCCACTTCTCCAGTCTCCGACGCGCTCAAGGGGTAGCGTTCTCTTTTTTTTTTTTTTTTCGCTCTGTAATTTGCTCGCGCAGGGAAATGCTCTTGAAAGAAAAAAAAGACACAAAAGAAGGTAAGAAAAAAAAAGAAGAGAAAGGGGGAAGAAACTGGCGGTCGTCATGATAATAAGTGAGAAAAAGAAGAGAAGCCAAGTAAATAATCAAACGCACAAAAAGAAACGGTGAAGAACAGATATGTATCTGTGTGTGTGTGTGTGTGTGTGTGTGCTTATGTAGACCAGAGAGTCCACTGCGAGCAGAAGGCCTGTACTGTTCTTGACAGCGCACACACACACACACACACACACACACACACACACACACACACACACACACACACGAAATCAACAGAAAATAAAAAAAGAACACAGTGAAAAAAAAAAAAAAAAAAACAGAGCGTCGAACAACGCCGCGTATACCCGTTTAGCGATACTGACGTAAACGTTCGTTTTTTTCGTTTTTGCTCCCTTTGAACAAGAAAAAAAGGAGGGAGAGAGGGGAGACAATGAGAAAAAAAAAGAAGCACTGCGTTTTGTGCCAAAGACTGTGGCACAAGCGAGAAAAAGAAAAGGGAAAAAGAAGAGTACGTGGAAATGTCAAAACGCATGAATGCAAGAGAGAATAAAGTTTTTAGGTGCAAAAACAAAAGAAAAAAAAACATGAGGCAGTCGAAGCGGTCGAGAACACACACATACACACAGACACATCAGTACCATTGATATGCAATGATTAAAAGAAAAAAAAAAAAACGATCTCAACACAGAACGAGCAATGGAGCAAAGCGCAGCAGCGAGCAATTCGTTTTTTTTTTTTTGCAAACAACAACAAAAAAAGGGTTCTTTGGCTCGTGGTGTGGTGATGAATGTAATTCATTTTAACGCAAAAACGCGCCGGCGCGCAGGTGACAAACACACACACAAAAAAAAACAACACGCGGGTTGGTCTCGTCGAAAACAGCAGTCTCACACCGCGTCGCGTCTCTCACGAGGCTGTGACTAGCGTGTCAGGGCAACGTAGTCGTCAACCGACCTTTTGCACAAGCCGCGTCGTCGGGGCGGTAATTATCGTTTCCCACACACTCAGATCTGGTCTGCCAAGCTGAGATTTTTCCACCTGTGCAGACGTTTGGCTGGCGGTCCGCCTTCACCGGGACACAGGCGCAAAAAAAAATTGCACTTGGCAGCCGCGTGAAGAAGCTGGACGGGACAGAGAGACACGCGCCGCTGAATGAGGACTGAGGTGGTCGCCTTCGCAGGACCAGACGAAAGTACCGTGAGACGTTGCACGGGGGGCGCACCCGTCCACCGCTCCGCACGTTCTCCTCGCGCATGGCACCGCTGTTAATCACTTAAAACAGCGGCGCAGCGGTTGAGCCGTGTCTCTGTCATGCCATTCCTCTCCAAAGCTGGATCGTGAATGCGGCAAGTGGAAATCCGTTTCCGTCCCGCTGCCGGAGGATGCGGGGTGTCGGCGCTCTGTGCCATTTTGTTGTGGTCGACATCCTCGTTGCTCTGCACAGTCGGTGCTTGCGTCGTTTAAGGTGATGAAGAGAGGGGCGACTGTCGTTGTGACGGGTCGGCGCGTGGACGTCGTGGAGGCGGCCTCGTCCCTCATCTTGTTCGCCCTGCACCTTTCCTCGTACGGCGGGCACCGCAACGCGCCGCTGTCGGAGAAGGCGGCGCTCACCGTCTGCGGGGTGAATGGGGTGGATCCCGCGGGGCATGGCACGAAGTTGCTGCTGCCTCGCAGCTGCAACCACTCACGATGGCCGGGCTGCCGCTGCCGTCAGCGACACTGAGGCACCGCGCTACGTTCCCCCTTGCGAGGGAGCTTGAGGCTTCACTGTCGCAGCACCCGTCGTCTTGGACTTCCACGAAAGGGCTGTAGTCCATCGCTGCAAGACAACCGCCGACGTTGCCGTCTTGAAAGTACTGCCCTCACGCGGAGACGCTGCTGGACCATCGGGTTACACCGCAGGTGCCGATGCCGAAGCGGTCAGAGGAGCACACAGGGGACGCGAAGGGACGGGTGCAGAACAGCTTCGAGTACGCACTGATGCCGCTGCCTTGGATGCACTTTGTTGTTGAAGAAGGCGCAGCCCAGTCCCTTTCCCCACGCCATGTCCTCAGCGTAACCGTAGTTGCCAAGGTAAAATCCCAAGTCCTCCATGGCCGCGAAGGTGATGCCAGAGTACAGCAATGAATACCCCGCGTAGCCGGCCATGAGTCGTCCTTGGCGTTGCGCATCTTACAGCTGCGAGCCCGTTGCGCCGGCGACGCCGCCGTCCTCCAGTGCAAACGCCCGCGTGCCCGCACAGCCGTAGAACACTGCGACTTGCTCGTCCACGCGGGCAAGGGCGGACAACTCGCGCCGACGCTTCCTTCCCCCCGCACGTTCGACACCTGCGCGACCGTGCTCTGCAACAAAACATGGTGCCCATGAAGCCAAAGGCGTGCAGCATTTCGTGCAAGAAAGCGCGAGTGGCAAGATAAACGTGGTCAAAGTGCTTTGCCGCAATGCTCGTGACACCGACGAGTGAACGTCCGTCCTGATCGCAACCACACGTCTTGACTCAGACAATGATGCCAGGCGGTGTCGGGACGGCGGACAGGTGCAGAATAAAGTCCGTCCTTCCACTCAGGAGCTGGTGGACGAGACGGGGTAGTGGAGGTTGCAACAGACGGCGTCGACTGCCATGGCCCGTGCGCTCGAGCGGATGTAGGCGGAACGCGCAACAAAAAGACGGTCTTGGTGCATCTGTGTCGCGGTGGGGAAGGTGGTGTAGATCAGCATGTCGCGCTTCTCCGCGGTGAAAACGTCGTCAGCTGTGCATGTGACGTAGAAATCACTGTTGTTGCATCGCGTCTGCCTCGCCGCTGCACAAAAAAGACTGCATCAAACATAGTCAAAACAAAAACGGAAATGTGAAGTGACTCGTAGACGGCAGCGTCAGCGGCAGCAAAAACGGCGGTAGCACGTGCAGTTGGCAAGGAGGAGGACACAAAACTCGCGGTGCGGTCGTCGCCGCCAAAAAGACCAGTGATGTCACTCGGGCTGGTGGGACTGACCTCTCCTGAGCGCAACTCTTCCGTGACGGAAAGAGAAATCTGCGCAAAGTCATTTGCAAGCGCGGTGGCCATCAGCTCATCAAAGGGGTAGTTTAAACCGGAGGCGTCCGTCTACTCGCCGTCGTCCATGACCTCGTCCATGTTGCCTGAACGCTGGGCGGGCAGACAACAATCTTTTTTTTTACGGACACCTCCGCGCAAGTTTAATAGAATGGCGCACATAGTGTTCAGTCGGCGTCTTTTGCCGCTCGGCCAGCCAGCTTGTGGTGAACCCACAAGCGGGCCCTAATATATGGCCTACCAGTGCTAGACCAGGTCCATGGTTACCCTCTGAAAAAAGACGAGTAGGCACCTGGCGTCATTCGGCATCTCGTCCGTGGCAAAAGACCGTAGAAAAAGGAAAAGCGTTTGTGTGCAAAAAAAAGGCTTCGAGTGCACTGAGAAGACTACTCAGTGCGATCGTCATAAAGAAAGACACTTTTGTTGTGGAACTGTTCTGACTATGGTAGCCAGGATAAAGAGAGGAAAAAAAGAAAGTGAGCATAAAGGAAAGCGAGCAACAACTGGAGGTCCTCTGTTTGCGTCGCGTCCTGCATGATGCACGAATGGATGAGCAGAGAACTCGATGCTCGCGCGCAAGAGGCACCTTCTTGTATGGAAGGCCCGCCTCCCTCCTCTTTCTTCTTTTGCTCAGGTGAGCCATACGGGATGGAGAGGAGAATGGGAGAGGACTCAACCAGGGTGGAGGAGAAAAAATGGCGTAGGTTCCGAAGTAAAAAAAGAACGGGAAAAGAAACAATGATGAGAGATGGATATAAAAAGAAAACAAAAACAAAAAAAAAAAAAAAGAGATAGCACGAAGAAACAGATGCGCGTACTAAAAGACAAGACTTCCCACGACGCCGCCGCAGCGCTGCAGCCGTCGCCGCTCAATGCTATCTGGTCACCGTCGTCCACATTCCTGCGGTGAAAAGGGGCAAAGAGAAGTATAAACGGAGAGAGAGAAAAAAAGGAACAAAAAAAGAGTGCTCTCATTCGAAGCTCAATATTTGCTGAACGCACATCAACGCATACGAAGCAAACAATAAGACCAAAAGAGAGGCAGCACAAACGAGCAAGCATTTGAGGTCGCCTGTTTACGTCGTATCACGCGTGATGCAGCGGAGGATCGAAGTAGATTCGATGCTCCCGTTCAAGAAATACCGTCTCTTAATAAAAACAAGAAAAAAAATCACGTTTTCGGTGAGCCAATCTACAAAAAGATGGGAGTAAGAGAACTCAGCCAAGGATGGACTTAGAATGACGCAACTCTTGGAGAAAAAAAAAAAAGACAATGACGGAACTGATTATAAAAAGCGAAAAAAAAAAGGGGGTGAAAAAGAAAGAGTCAAAAAAAAAAGAGGAAAAGAGAGAAAGCGAAAAGATAAAAAAGCCTACCGAGAGAGACATGACTTCTGACAGCATTTGACACGCACCACCACAACGCCGCAGCCGTCGCCACTCAGTGCTACACAGTCACTTCCCGGCAGCAAAAAGAAAAGTAGAAAAAAAGAAAAAAAGAGAGAGCGAAAAATGATAGTAATAAAAAAAGGCTCCGACTCCCAGCTCAAGGATTGATGAACTCGCCTCGGCGTAAAAGAGACGAGCGTAAGAATTCAGAGCAGGAGGGAGCATAAAGAAGGACCGTGATATAGAGGAGTATAATGAAACAACAAGGGCGCGTCGCGTGGATGTCACCCTTGCGGCGTACATCGCCCAGTATATACACACACACACACAAAAACTATTTTATAACTGTTTCTTTAGTGCGATGCTGAAGATAGGAGGTGGCAAAGCCAGGATTGAGTGCGAGAGAGAGAAGGTTGTCGAAATCGTCGCTTGTGGCGTGGCCGTATCCTGTGTGCTTGCCTTCCTCACTACACTAGCACATACAGCGGCAGAGCGAGCAGAAAGGTCGTAAGGAGAACGTAGGCGGTGTCGGGCGGGCGCTGTTGCATCGGCGCTTTCGGCATCGGTGCTGTACGCGGCATAGTCATTCGCATAGCAAACCTCCGCGTACGGCGCACATTTGAGTGCGCCAGTCGAGAAGTACGAGCTTTGCAGGTCGCTTGCGGAAACCGAGGATCCTTCAGGGCAGTCCACAAACGTCGTTGATCCTTTGACGCGAATCTGATAGGTTTCGTTAACGGTAGCGCACTTGATGTCGACGCACAGGGCTGTCTGGAGGAGAGCTGCGCCGGAGACGTGGATGCCTTCGCTGCTGACCGATTCGATGCACCGCGCCGAGGGTGAAACAACGGAACCCGGCATAGACTTGCATTTCCGTTACTGCAGCTTGTTTGTTGTAGGCCGTCACCGCCGGGCAGTAGTCCATGTATATGTCGCCACCTTCGGTTGGGATGCTGAAGTACTGAAAGTAGGAAGGCAGATCTTCGTCATACATGGTGAGAGTGCAGTACCCAACCCTGTTCGATCACTGGGGCACAGGTATGCGCCAGGTATGCTGTTAGTCGTACAGAACATCGAAGGCTCCATGCTCGTTTCGTTGACGATGCACTTTTCCTCCAACAGCGTGCACCCGGCGTTTTTGCCCCAAGTCATCTCCTCTGCGTTTGTGTAGTTGCCTTTGTAGAATCCCATGTCTTCCATTGCGGAAATGGTCATCGCCGTATACACGCCCATACCAGCGACTGGTGACATGAGCTCGTCCTTGGCGTTGCGCATCTTCCAGTGCGAGCCGACACTACCCTCGTCCCCTTGATCCTCCAACTCAACAAATTCCATGGTGGAGCAGTTGTACTGCTTGTGCTGCGGCCACGGCAAGTGGAGAGTACAGTGCAGGTAACGGGTCTGTCTTGTCGCGAATGCTGGGCGCGTACTGATAGCCAGAGCCACCTGTAGCGTTCTTTGTGTA
>NW_026091180.1:0-10355 GCF_024586455.1 Bactrocera neohumeralis
ATTTTGAAAAAAGGAAAACCAAAGTTCTTCTTAAAAAAACCCTCGGGAGACTTATGCATTTTTTGTAAAATTTCACCTAATATGGGTTTTTTATTTGGGAAAAATTTATTTTTCCCTGACAAATTTAAAATAGAAAACCAAAAAGATTCCCCCCCCTTGCTTTGGTATCCCTCTTTGCAAATACAAACAAAAATAGATTTTGCTCGTTTTCCTCAGTAGAACGTTATCTACGCAGCTAGAATTTCCAAGCAGAACTGTTGACATAAAAGACTGTGAAATTCTACTGAATAGTTATGGGAGGATACAGAGGTTACGATAGCTCAGATGGCATGTAACCTTCTCGCTCAAAGTAAACTCTAGCGCGGTCAAAAATGTAGGAAAGCTTTAAGCTTATGGCAGGTCAATTCACTTTTCATAATTTGAGATCCCGTATAGTGCAACGAAAAATCAGAGTCACGAAAATCAAACAGTTGGCAACTGAGCATGTCTAGACACTGGAAGGGAACGTACCAGTCGAGACGGTCAATACAGCTTTCAATTGAACAAATAGCTCAGAACAGAAGCTACCCAAATGCGAGATAGCGCCAGTATTGCCAAACAGACAATGACTAACTCAGAAATTTAAGTTATACTCTTAACCGAAATTCTATTTGGAGTACCATACTGTCTGTCATATTGTACATGCGCAAGCTAGGAATCAAGGAATCTTGAGAATCATTAGGTACATACTTGAATGTGCATGTACAAAGCATAAGGGGTAAGTAGAGCAACGAAATGGTTTGAAGGCAGCGATGAAAAGAGATAGCAATATTTAAAAGTCTTATGATGGTCTTTCAAAATTTAAAATTTAAGCTGAACCCCTTTCCCTGTTTGGAAAATTTATTCAACTTTTTTCAATCTCCAAATATTTGGGGGTTTCCTTTTAAAAACTTTTGGTTTTTTTTGTTTTTGAACCTAAAAAATAATCAAGTTGTGTTCACCCTTTTTAAAAAACTTCCCTTCCTAAAGTTGAAAAAAAACATAATTAAAAAAAAAAGAAACTCAGAGGCGATCTTCATAAAAGTTCTTTCTTTCCCTTTAAATAGAAAAATTACTCACAGATCTCTCGAAATAAGCCGGGAACTTATTTGTTAGAAAAAGCAGAATTAGCTTAAAAATAAATTAAGGCTTCATAATAAGCTAACCTCATCAACTAATAGTTCCAGCTCTTACAAGTGAAATATGGCAAGTCATATGGAAGACTACTGCCAGCACCTGGAATCGAATCCGTTGTTTTGTTTGATTACGTGGAGAAATTTCACCAGAAAAATTAAAAATCGGTAGATTTCGACAGATTTTCCAAATTACCGGTCAAATTAAATACTTGGTAAGCACCGAATCTTTTTAAAAGAAGCTTTTAACTAGTTTCGATGTGGTCAAATATCGAGACGATATCGAAATGACAGACTGCAGATTGAGTGGAACAAATAATAAACATAATATAATACGTTTGGTTAAACCGAAATTTAATGAAGTCGTAAATCTGAGCATGCCTGACGCGATTACTCATCTCCAAACGGCAAGTGTACCGTAAAAAAACACACAGTCTTTGATGCAGTTGAATAATCAAAACACTTTAGACTTCAAGGATTTCGCTCGACAGACACACTCACTAAGAAGTCCTACCGTCAGCAGGGTACAGGGAAACGTTTGCAAGGACTCATAAGGTGTAATCAATTTTCATAACGAGAGACAAACGATAATAATCGAGAAAACATACAGGCATAGATTTTTGGATATTTTGAACATGAGAACGCGTTCTTGATTTTTTTAAAAGACCCGCCAAAAAGCACTTGAACATTATTGATAACACACCTGAAAATGTACGCTTAAAAGAACTTTGTGGTCAATAGGCACACAGTTTCTGTTTGAGATGCAGCAAGTCAACAATCATCGGAATGAAGGAAAAAAACGATCGAAACCAAAAAACACAATCAATGAATATATCTTGTTGATTGTCTATTCAATCCTCAAATATATTAATGCAACAAAGAAGAAGGGCCGATTAGGCTGCTATTTGGACATATTTCCCATTTGGAGGAACATCTACGTTCGGAACAAATTGGTTGAAAGAAAAAACTGCCTAATTTTCTCTAATAATGTTTATAGATTTGGCCTGTCAGTTTTCCCTTTCTTTCCAATCAAAGCCAATCAAACCATTAAACACCAAATTTGCCAGGAATTTTTGGTAAAAGGGAAGTTATCGCAACCAAAAAAATCCTGTGTGGAACCGGCTTGCTCAGAAAATAAACAAATTTCAGGTCAGTTAGAATTTTGATCCATAGCTTCACATTGGATGCAGCTTAAAGGAGATACTTTATGTTGAAAATAAATTCCCATTTTTTAAAGTTTTAATCAAACAAGTTAATAACTTATTGGATAGTCTTCCTTTTATATAAGTACAGTAGGTAATCCATAAGATATTTTAAAATTTTTTTTTATAATGTTTTTTATTCTTAACATATTTTTACAGTCAAACACATCTTATGAGCAGAAGTATTCAAATTTCGAAAATAAAAAATATCAAAAGCATCTTCAATCGATTCAAATGAGGATGAGCTTTTGACTCCTCTGTGAATTGCATCCTTGTTTGGTAACATTCTCAAAAGAAATTTTTAAGGTATATCATTAGAAATCAGACATATATAACCTCCAGACTATGGTTTGAATTATATTTGTCTTAGCGTAAAACTCTCAGTTAAGACTTTGTCCATAATTTTAAAAAATTTCTTCTTCAAGTCCCTCTGAGTAAATCCCCTTGACCACAATTCGTTTCCGCTGCATAGACTCAAAAGTATGGTTTCCGACCTCTCCGTGAGTTCGTTGAATAGCCAGAAGTCTTCTTCTTTATTTTGACACCGCTTTTTTCAGAAACCTTGAACTAAATCAGGCGAATAAAGTGGTTGAGCACACTATTAAGGAAACGATTGATCGTCTTTTCTGGGGCAAAAATATGCATTTTGAGACTCATCTTCAGTCAATATCATTTCATTGATGAAACTGTTGAAGTTCAGAAAGCATTGTTTACCAGGCTGTTTTTACAAAAAAATTTAGTAATTTTGGAATCAAGTGTTAAAATGTCTTTCACAAAATATCAGAAAATTTAAAAATTAATGGTTTTAATTTGATAGCCTTTCATCATTCTCATAGAAAATAAATTTTCATGTAGCTCAAAGAACCATATAGCTTAATCAGAATCAAGTATTAGCCTTGCTAAAAGGCTTAAGTCCAAATATATTACATCTTTGCAAATGAATTTGATTCCCACAAATATTCATATATACATACATATGTATGTATGTATGTATGTACGTATGTATACGTATATGGTATATGATTGCATAATATTTATAATTCCGCATTGTAATATAATAAAATACAGGTAGCAGCAGTACACGTGCAACAGCAGCCAACATGACGGCTAACATGCCAGCTGTTCAATGTCAGCAACATGTTCGGGCCACGTCAGCGGCATGAGTAAGCGCGCCCACAACAAAACAAGAAAAACAAATAAAATTATACGGAAGGATACTTTGTCGGCAACCCCCAGACCGCATGCCTCGGCAAATGCGGCAATTTCACATGCAACAACACCACACTCTAAGCAGAGCAACAGTAGTCGACAGCTGCAAAACAGCAAACATGCAGCGATGATTGACCAACAATCTCATTTTTAATAGTTGCCGTGCCATTTCAGAGGCTGGCACTTTGCATCCATGCCACATGCAGCAGACAAGACAACAGTGACCACGGTAATATGAGACAAATATGCGACTGCCATTTGACATGGCGAAAAGCAGCAGCGACGACGGCAGCAGAAGTGTTGTTGCTGACAGCAAAACGATTTTTGCATTTTCACGTGTCATTGTGGGGTGCAAGGCTGCGGTTGCGCCACAAGATGGTCACTGGTCACTTCGGCGGAGTTTGGCGCTGCTCTTGTCTGCGCATGCGCAATAACAGTGGCACTTACGCGTAGTAAAAACGCATCAGCGGTTGTTGCGCCACTTGTTGGTACCATATTCGCGTTATTATTTTGTTGTTGTTGTTGCATTTAATGTTTCATTCACTCGGCGCAGGAGCAGCGTTGTCACACAAATCAACAGATAACGCAAGTCACTTTGTCACATCGTAAATTTCGCGAAAATATTCAGTTTTTTTGGCGCTTTTCCAGCGCCTGGCATGTAAGTAGCTGCGCATGCGCTTGCCTCAGGTAAATAATTTAATTTTGCTCATTGAATTTATGCCTTTGGTAATATCCCCGTGTGTACTTTAAGGGACGCGTTGACTTTTGTGTTTGTTTCACATGCGAGGCAACATTAATTAGACGCGAAACTATCATGTTCCGCTTGGCATAAACGTCATGTTCGGCGTCGGCAGCAATTACTCTTCAACGGACCGAAGAGCATATAAGCAACAACAAAGCTCGATGATGTATAACGAAGCAGAGGGCAGGAAAGGGACGGTGCTAGAAGTAAAGAAATTGAAAATTAATATTTATGCACTGAGAGAAAAAGTCGAAGTTGTAAATTTTTTTATGCAAATCATTTCTTTACAAAAAATAATTCTACATGTCAATGTAAAATGGTAAACAACAAAAGATAGGCGCTAAAATTAAAGGAAAAATAATTTACGGGTTATCTGTAGCCAGGAAGAGGAAGTGGCGGTGCGTGGTTGGATTTTTGAAAGTTAGAAAGGGTTTAACTTGATTTCCGGCAAAACTAGAGGTCCTATTTGCTAATTTTGTACGAAACTCCTTTTTAATATAACCTCCAAATTCATATGAAAAATTCAAATAACTAATTTTTGGGTTTTTTATTTATTTATGTTTTTTTTGGACAAAGAATTACGTGGAATTTGAAAATAAAACTCAAAATATTTAATTATTTATCATTATTTAATTATTCAAAGAATTATTCAAAGTAATCCCCATCAGACGTTATTAAATTATGTCAACGATTTTTTCAATCCTCGAAACACTTTTTATAACCATTTTTGAGATAGCCTTCAGCAGCTTCAGCGAATTTTTTTCTATCTCTTCGATAGACTGAAAAGGGGTAGCACGGAGCGGCAATTTCAATTTGGGGAATAACGAAAAATCTTACGTAGCCAAATCTGGTGAATGCGATGGTTGATTGATGGTATTTATTGCGGTTTTGGTTTTAAATTTGGTCACAACTGTGGCTCAATGCGATGGCGTATTATCAATTCCAGCCGCTTTCGACGGTTATCTCACGCAAATGCCTCAATACGGTTAAACAGAACTTCTTATTGACCGTCTGCCCCCCCGTAACAAATTCATTATTTACCAAACCACGAATTTTGAAAAAACAAAGAGCATCTCCTTGATTTTTGAGCGGTTTAGCGTGTGTTTTTGGTTTCAGCTAATTTTTTTCCTTCATTTCTGATTGTTGACTTGTTTGCATGTCAATTTCATAAACCCATGTCTCATCGGCATATCATAGCTTTCTATGAATGTAGGATCGAAATTCACATGATAAAGCATGTCCAAAAAAACCAGTTAACGGTATTCTTTTTGAAAAACAAACTCAGCTTTACCGGGACGAGTCAAGCAAGAACACTTTTCATACCCGTAATATCCACCAAAATCATTCGAACGGACACGCAAGAGATGTCCAGCTCTCTTCTCATCGCTCTAACACTTGATTGGCAATTTTCAAGCTCCATATCCTTCACTTTTTCAATAATTTAACAGTTGCAGAGGTTGAAGGTCGTCCAGAACATGGCATGTTTTCAACGATCTCTCGACCGTCTTTGAAGACTTAGTACCACTCGTAGGCTTGTGTTTTAGAAAAAACTGAATCACCGAAGGCCTTTTCCTACATTCTTAATGATTTCGAACACGAAATTTGGTTAGGAGTACAAAGTTTGAAATAAAATTCGTTGTTCTTTATTTTTATCCATTGTAAAAACCGCAACACACTACTGAGGCAGCTGCTGTAAACAAACTGGTTGACAGTTCTTATATCCTTTTTTTGAAATATCATTTACTCAGGAGTTTAATTAAATTTCCGTGCTGTTTTTGACACAATTTTGTTGGTTATAATTCAATTTAATCAGAAGTTATATCTATACAAAAGAGGATTGTCCACGCTTTTGTAGCTGACACATAGATGGTACTGCCAGTAACATTTATGAGTTCTAGTCGGCGCCTACCTTTAAAAGACGTAAGTATATAAATTTGGCAACTGAGGAACTATTAGTTAACAGAAATATAGCATTTTGGGTGGAAGCAATTTGTGTTCGTTTACAAAAATGGATCACGTGTTAATAAAGAATTGTTTTTTGGAGGAAAAATACTGTTGAATTTGGGCTTTGCAATCTTTGTAAAAAAATTGTCTAAGTTGGAAGGAGGCGAAATGAACACCGAGGCCAATGAGGGCAGTGGACGCCCTAAAGAGGCGAAAGCTCTGTGCAAAGTGGGTGCCGCGCAAGTTCATAATCCAATAAAAACAATCAATAACTGATTCTGTGGAGTGTTTGTGTGCTCTTTAATCGTAATAAAACCGATTTTTTGTGTCGGTGTGTGACAATAGAAACATGGCTCCATCATTTCACACTGGAGTCCAAGCGACAGTCAGTCAGTCCAATCAAAAGTCGGCTGGCAAGATTATGGCATCAGTGGTATATTATTCATCGATTGATTACTGAGCCAGTTATGATCCATTGCAATGCGTATATGGTTGCAGTTCTATACTACCATTCCCAATATTTAGCAATTGTATTTTTTTTTATTTTTTTTTTTTATTTTTATAAATTATTTGTACAATACTTAATATTCTACAAATAAATATTTAGAACACTGGCAGCAGAGGCCTTTTCTGTTAACTACATACATATATGTGTTTAATGTAATATTAAAACAGAAGTGAAAAGAGATAGATTAGTACTAAGTAGGGTTAGTGAGTTAATTAGAAGCTATAAATCTTTATATTCACCGAAGTAGATCTGTTTCCTTAAGAAAATTATAAATCATATTCACATTTTAGGGTGGGGTCATTCAGAAGCTGGAATGGATCAGCTGAATTAAAAATCTCATGTCTGTATTGCAGTTATATTTGTGTTCCGTTGCGTTTTCGTCGCAGAATGGGCAGTTACCATGAGGCACGTTGCAATAAATAGCGTGTAATTATGGTGTGTCCCAGAGTTAAGCGGGTAAAAAAAGGGCCTGATTTTTTGTCGGCAGTGTAGGTCATTTAATTCTGAACAGGTTGATTTTAGAATAGTGATGAATATATCCATTCGAATTATCTTTTGCTGCTTTTTTCCTTAGGCGTGTAATCTCAGTTATAATGTCTTGTTTTTTGAAATAACCGAAATTTATGGTTGGTGTTTTTGCTGCCTTTTTCGCAGCTGCGTCTGCTTTTTTCATTACCGGATATCCGCCTTTGGGATCCACATCAGTTTCAGCTTGTTTGGATATTTCAAAGATTGTTGCGTATGCACTATTTTCATTTTGTGTATTTTCGGCGATTCTATGGCTTCGATGCAAGATTTTGCTATCGGTACATACGATATATACTTTCCCTGGTGTAATTTACGTAAGTAACTGCTTCTAATAAAACGACGACTTCTGCCGTAAATGAAGAACATATTGTGTGGAGAGAGCCGTGTCGAATCAAGTCACCATTTCTTTTGTGACTGCGAATGTTAAAGCTGTTTGCTGTTTGAGCCGTCGGTGTATATAAAGTTCCAACCGTAACTGGGTATTTTGACTTCTCCGAAGCGAAGAGTTGCCTGTATTTTTCGCTGGAGGTCTTATCCTTCGGCAGTTGCAGGGTCTTTAGCAAAGGAAGAATTTTTTATCATCCATTTGACGAGTTTCAGGTCCAAGAGAACATTTAGGAAGGTAACTCAGAGTTGCCTGAAGTTAACGCATCGCGTGATGGCTGACAAAGTGGGTTTCCGTTTCCTCGCAGAGCATTGTGGACGTCTTTGGCGAGAACAGTGTTGGTAGTGAACAGAAGCTTTGGTAGTAAACGTCTGGTGCAGTCGACAGTCCTGTCTATTATAGTTGGCAGGCCAGTTTCAGCAGAGTATTTTCATAAAACCGGATTTTGCCGAAGATAGGTAGAGCGTAGTCGATCTTGGAAATCACTAGAGCCTGGTGACGTTGATAAGCGTTAATGGATGAATTAAACTTTTTTCGACGTTAGATATTTGATTATATTTAGTCGCGTTAAGAGACAGTCCTTAATATGCTTACAATGGGCCTTAAAGCTATATTTAGAGTCTAGTACTAGCCCTAAGTTTTTAAGTTCATTTACCATACTAATATTAATATTGTTAGAATAGGTTAGTAAACCTGAGCGTGTTCGTTTTTTACAAATGTGAAATGTTTTTGATTTTTCGTAAGAGATAGTAGTTCCTGATGATAGGGACCATGTCGAAATTTCGGATAAGATATTCTCAAACAGATGGGCTGTATTGGTGAGGTTTGCATTCTTTTTTTTTTTTGAGGAGGAATCAGTTGGAAATTGTACGCATATACTTCATCGTTTCCGTTTAAATATTACACTACTCTGTGCAATGCTTCGAAAATATTTCTGTTTATCTCAAATTATAATAGACTTTTTTATCAACACTGCAGTTATTCCGCTTTATTATTTTTTGTGTTAGATGTTGTATTTGGTTTGTTATGAATGCATTTGCGGCCTTCGTCCTTCTTGACGGCGAAAATGTCAATGCCATTTTTTGTTGTCATATTAAACGTATCTGACGGGTTCGTCCTAAAAAACTGTCTTGTTTAGGAGCAACAATCAGTCTAACTAGGTCTGCATGGATACGAAAATTAATGTTCTTCCATATTAATACATTATTTGCTTACTTATTTTGTTCTTTCTTTTTGCATAATATAAAAATTTCTATGAATTATGAAATTATGAATTCTGAAAACATGCTTATGATTTTATATAATATTATGGTATTTATGAATTGTATTGCCTATTAACATAAAGAGATAAAAAGTAACTTAAGTATGTCTCCTGGTTCTAAGCTAACTCTCTACCAATTTTAGGCTAAATCGGTTCAACCGTTCTTGAGTTATATATGGTGTAACTAACACGACTTTCTTTTATATATCTAGATCATTCAATGAAAATAATACCTTGTAAGGTTCTTACTATCTCTATATTCTAAGCGAAATCTGGTTAAAAAGCACATTTGCAGCTATTTTAATCCTCAGCTGGGAACACCTTTAGTGACTTCGGCAAATTTTGGTTTCATCGGCTTACGGCTCTTTTTTTGAGCGCCTTTCGCAAAATTTGATTCATGAATGTAGGATAAGAATGTAGGGTACAAAAGATTTAGGTATTTCGATATGAATCTTGCACTGACACGATTCTTACCTAAAAAATTAACCAAAATTTGTTGAGTTGAGGAAAAAGAGATTTTTAGATCCGCTATTTCGCTCTGTTGTAGACAGGAACCGAATCCCCTGAACCGAAATCACTTAGCGAATCTGAGAAGAAAGCTTACCAGAACAAAATTTAACTGTAAATAAATATAAAAATATTTTTACTTCGATTTTTGCCGTGTGCCAGTGCTTATCGCCCAACATATTATTGGTAGCCACAGCAAACACCAATTTATGCATTACAACAACAAATGAAATAACGACACAACAAATCACAATGCCGCACAACATGTGGCAATAGCACAAGCAACCTTAGCAAATCATATCAAGAAGAACAATAACAAACGCAACAACAACAACAACAGCAGCAACAACAAAGTGAATTTACAAAACAAACGAACATCAATCAAACAGCATCAGCAGCATCAGCAGCAACTAATAAAAAATGGAATTCTGACTGAATCAAATACGCGACAACAATTGTTGTTGTTGCTGCCGCTGACGAAGCAGCTGTTTTATTAAAAGCACCGGCATTCGCTTGGAGCACCAACAACAACAGCAAAGTTGGTGAATGAATGTTGTCTCGCAGCAAAGACGGCAGCAAAACGAGATATGATGATGAGCAGCGCTCCAGCCGCCACCATTCAACGCCAACTTGCCACATGCGGTGTCAAGCTGCCGAAGAGGCACAAAGCATGCACACGGCGCACGCCAAGAACGATCGATGGCAAGAGGTGAGAAAGCGTCAGGACGGCAGCAGGCAACGGTGGCTGGCAGCGCGGCGCATTCGAGTGAGCTGTTCAGCGTGCAACAGTCCGGCGTCTGCGCATTGTTTTGCAGCTGACAGCGCATTGACGGCCGAACATTACTCATTTCGCGCAGCCACGGGAGGAGCAACAAGCAATGCTGCTTTGGTTTTTCGTATTTTAAGTTTAGTGGTGTT
>NW_026091181.1:0-9566 GCF_024586455.1 Bactrocera neohumeralis
GGTAACATCATAAATCTGTAAATTATGTATCTTATTATAAATAAAGGAGTGTGGCAGCACGATCTGCGGCCATGTTGAAGATAAAGAAGAACGAGTGCAGATCATTTAAAAAGAGCGTCCAACATAATAAAATTGTTTAAAATATCAGAAGTGGTTGTATTGCGCCCAAAATGTCATCAAACGAGGATTCGCTTAGTTTATACACAGTTGAACAATTAAAATCATGGTTGCGTTCGCTCAAACATAAAACAACAGGTAGTAAAGCCGAACTAATTGTTCGCCTACAAAAAATTCCTGAGGAGCTTCGTGGAAATTTTCGAAACTCCATGGTTGACGTTGACGCTGACGTTGACTGTACGCAAGCCATCATTGCGGAAAAAGAACAAGCTGATGAAATCAACGAAGGAGCGAGCAGTATAAACATCACCGAGGAGTGTGGTGAATTTAGCAATGGGATTGTACCACAATATGACGCAAGTAATCAAACGAGTGTTGAAAAGAAACAAAAAGAGTGTGATGCAAACGAGTGGCGACTTTTAAAAATCGAATTAGAATTGTTGAAGCGTGAGTGTGAACTAAAGAAGATGGAAAATGAACTTCTAATGAGAGAAAAAGAACAGTTGAGAAATAGTGATAATCAAACAAAAAACATTTCCAATAAGCAAAAGTTCGCAGATGTTAAAGAACTTATATCTGAATTTTCTGGTAGTGGTGAATGCCTTAAGCTATGGCAAGCACAACTAAAAACTATCCAGAGTGTTTACCAACTTGATGATAACAACCTAAGAGCATTAATTGCAAATAAATTAAAAGGCAATGCGCTAAAGTGGTTACATTCTCGAGATGACTTGATTTTAATGCCAATCGACAAGTTCTTAAAGGAAATGAGCTCGCTGTTTGAAGAAAAAACAAGCAATTTGATGCTAAAGAAAAAGTTTGAAATCAGGCAGTGGTTGACTACCGAATCGTTTCGAGAATATTTCCAAGAAAAACTAATTCTGGCAAATAGAATTCTAATTGGTGAAGATGAACTTGTAGAATATCTAATTGATGGTATTCCGGATAACACTTTACGTTCGCAAGCTAAAATGCAACGATTTCATGACAAATATGAATTGTTAGAAGCGTTTAGAAATATTCAATTGCCACGATATATATCAAAGAAAATGACAGCAGACAATCAACATGAGCAGTCGAATAATGGACAACAAACAACAAGAGTCGTGAGATGCTACAATTGCAACTCCGTTGGCCATTTAGCAAGTGTATGCCGAAAACCCAAACGAGAGCTTGGTGCTTGTCATGTATGCGCTGAAGTTGGCCATTTAGCAGCAAATTGTCCACAAAGGAAGAGCCGCCCTGTACAACATGTCACAGAATTGATGGAAGGCGATGAATATGTAAGGTTTTTAAATTATGTATTTATTAATTCTAAATTTACTTATAAAACTTTATTAGGATCATTAATTGATACGGGAAGCCCCATTAGCTTTGTTCGCCAACAGTTCGTACCAGATGTAGTAATAAACAGAAAGAACAATGTATTTTTAAAATATAGTGGTATAAACAAAAGTCCATTATCTATTGTCGGAAATGTAAACAGTTTTATTTTTTTCAAAAATAAAAGAATTGAATTAACGATGTTAGTTGTAACAAATGAAACAATGACTCATCCAATTATTTTAGGAAGAGACTTTTTAAGTAAATCTAATTTAAAATTAGAATGTAAAGAAATAGATTCGAATTTCAAAGTCGAAAATAACACATATGATGAAGAGTGTCAAAGATTAATGAAAATTGAATTTGATAACACTAAATTTTCTGTGAATTACAATGAAGTATTGAAAACTGAAGCAAAAACTCCTAATGTTTATATAAAAAATGATAATGTAAGTGTCTATGCAAAACAAAAATTTCTGCAAATATTTCAAGATTATTATATGTGCTGTAAGCGCCCCGATACGCCAAAAATTAGATGTGAGATGAAACTGTTGTTGAGTACAGAAAAACCTTTTAATTGTCCTCCAAGAAGACTGTCATACAGTGAAAAACAACAAGTTAGGGTTGTTTTAGATGACTTAATGCAAACCAAGATAATTAGGCCGAGTAAGTCAGAATATTCTTCCCCCATTGTTTTAGTAAGAAAAAAAAACAGGTGATATAAGGTTATGTGTGGATTTTCGTAGTTTGAATAAGATAACATTGAAAGATAACTATCCCTTGCCTCTTATTGATGATCTGTTAGATAGACTAGCAAATAAATGCATTTTTTCGTTATTGGATTTAAAGAGTGCGTTTTATCACGTAGATATGGTTGAAGATTCGATTAAATACACTTCTTTTGTAACACCGATGGGGCAGTACGAGTTTTTGAAAATGCCTTTCGGTCTGAAAAATGCACCTTCAACATTCCAGCGGTTTGTTAGCCATGTTTTCGATGATCTGATTCGAGCAGAGAAAATTGCTATTTATTTAGACGATATCATGATAGCTACAAGTAATGAAGAAGAACATTTAGACATTTTGCAGGAAGTTTTTAATAAGTTAGTACAAAACAAATTGGAATTGAGGTTAGATAAATGCCGATTTATGGAGTCAGAAATACGCTATTTAGGATATAACATTTCGAGTAAAGGTATTCTACCGGATGAAAAGAATGTAGAAGCTATAGTGAATTTTCCTATACCCAGTAACACAAAAGCTGTACACAGTTTTTTGGGCTTATGCTCATACTTTAGAAGATTCGTTAAAGATTTTTCGCGAGAAGCTCAGCCTCTGTACAAACTAATAAAAAAGAATGTTAAATTTACATTTGGGGAAGACGAGTTACAGTGTTTTGAGAAACTTAAAAATAAATTAATTGGGTCTCCTATCTTAGCGATTTACGACCCAAGAGATGATACAGAGCTGCATTGCGATGCCAGCTCTCGGGGATTTGGTGCAATATTATTACAAAAAAAGAGTGACGACAAATTTCACCCAGTCTTTTATTTTTCGAAACGTAGCAGCGAGCCCGAATCTAAATACCACAGCTTTGAGCTGGAAACACTTGCAATTATTTATGCACTTCGGAGATTTCGGGTATATCTTCAAGGATTGAAATTTAAGATAGTCACTGATTGCAATTCACTCATGCTAACTTTAAATAAGAAGGAAGTAAATCCAAGAATAGCCAGGTGGGCACTCGAATTGCAAAATTTTCAATATGTTCTCGAACACCGTAATGGAAATAGAATGCTCCATGTGGACGCACTTAGTCGCACTTCAAATATCTTAGTTCTTGAAGAAAATACGTTTGAGCAAAATCTGTCAATTTGCCAAAATCGAGATAGGAAAATTATTGAAATCCGGGGGAATTGGAAAACAAGGAAAATGGTGTTTTTGAAATGCGGAATGGCTTAGTTTATAGAAAAAACGGACAAAATATACTATTTTATATACCAAATGAGATGGAAGAACATTTATTGAGAAAGTATCACGATGAAATGGGTCATATGGGAAGTGATAAAGTTTTCAGTGCTATAATAAAGTCATATTGGTTTCCCAAAATGAAGGAGAAAATTAAACAATATATCTCAAACTGCCTAAAGTGTATTGCCTTTTCCTCGAAGAGTGGGAAACATGAGGGCCTCTTACATAATATACCCAAAGGAAACGTACCTTTCGAAACTGTTCATGTGGATCACTTCGGTCCAGTGTCATTTAAACATTCTAAGAAAAAAATATGTATTTTTGGTAATAGATGGGTTCACTAAATTTGTTAAGTTATATGCGGTGTGTTCAGCAGGCACCAGGGAGGTCATGAGCTGTTTAAAATTGTATTTTAGTAGTTACAGTCGTCCAAAGGTATTGATATCTGATCGAGGCAGTGCGTTTACATCAAAAGATTTTGAAAATTTTTTGAAAACAAATAACGTAAAACATGTAAAAATTGCGACAGGATCGCCACAAGCCAATGGACAGGTGGAGCGCGTTAATCGTAGTCTTGCTCCAATGATAGCAAAATTAACCAGCGGTGGCTTTAATTTCAGCTTAGACAAAACTTTACCGGACATAGAGTATGCTTTAAACAATACGATGCATCGAAGTATAGGCACAACTCCAAGCGAACTACTTTTTGGAGTTTCACAAAGGGGAACTGTCGTTGACTTTCTCAGAGAAAGACTAGAAGAAAATGATTTGAATAATAATGAACGTAACTTAGCAGATATTAGGGATAAGGCAGCAGAAAATATTTCAAAGTCTCAAAATTATAATAAATTGCTGAAAGATAAACATCGGACACAAAGAAAGTATATGGAAGGAGATTATGTTATGGTAAAGAATTATATAAGTAATCCAGGTGCATGTAAAAAGATTGCCCCCAAGTTTAAAGGTCCTTATAGAGTTTGCAAAATACTTCCTAATGACAGGTATATACTTAGAGATGTCGAGGGATTTCAACTTAGCCAAATTCCATATGAAGGAATATGGGAACTTCCATATGCACTGCCGTTATGGCTTTATGTCCACTTCAGTAAGATGAAGAAGGCACAACTCAATGTCGTTTGCTAAATGTGTATATACAAGAAAATCGACTTTATACCTTAATATAGGATTGTGGAATTCTTCCAAATGCACTGCCGTTATGGCTTTATGTCCACTTCAGTAAGATGAAGAAGGCAAATTAACTTAAATATGTTAAACTAATGATTTGAAGCAACTCAATATCGATTGCTAAATGTGTATATACAAGAAAATCGACTTTATACCTTAATATAAGATTGTGGAATTCTTCCAAATGCACTGCCGTTATGGCTTTATGTCCACTTCAGTAAGATGAAGAAGGCAAATTAACTTAAATATGTTAAACTAATGATTTGAAGCAACTCAATGTCGTTTGCTAAATGTGTATATACAAGAAAATCGACTTTATACCTTAATATAAGATTGTGGAATTCTTCCAAATGCACTGCCGTTATGGCTTTATGTCCACTTCAGTAAGATGAAGAAGGCAAATTAATTTAAATATGTTAAACTAATGATTTGAAGCAACTCAATATCGATTGCTAAATGTGAATATATGTACAAGAAAATCGACTTTATATCTTACTATAAGATTGTGGAATTCTTCCAAATGCACTGCCGTTATGATTTTATGTCCACTTCAGTAAGATGAAGAAGGCAAATTAACTTAAATATGTTAAACTAATGATTTGAAGCAACTCAATATCGATTGCTAAATGTGTATATACAAGAAAATCGACTTTATACCTTAATATAAGATTGTGGAATTCTTCCAAATGCACTGCCGTTATGGCTTTATGTCCACTTCAGTAAGATGAAGAAGGCAAATTAACTTAAATATGTTAAACTAATGATTTGAAGCAACTCAATATCGATTGCTAAATGTGTATATACAAGAAAATCGACTTTATACCTTAATATAAGATTGTGGAATTCTTCCAAATGCACTGAAGAAGGTAAATTCCACTTCAGTAAGATGAAGAAGGCAAATATATGGTAAACTAATGATTTGAAGCAACTTATCGATTGCTAAATGTGATAATACAAGAAAATCGACTTTATACCTTAATATAAGATTGTGGAATTCTTTCATATGCACTGCCGTTATGGCTTTATGTCCACTTCAGTAAGATGAAGAAGGCAAATTAACTTAAATATGTTAAACTAATGATTTGAAGCAACTCAATGTCGTTTGCTAAATGTGTATATACAAGAAAATCGACTTTATACCTTAATATAAGATTGTGGAATTCTTCCAAATGCACTGCCGTTATGGCTTTATGTCCACTTCAGTAAGATGAAGAAGGCAAATTAACTTAAATATGTTAAACTAATGATTCGAAGCAACTCAATGTCGTTTGCTAAATGTGTATATACAAGAAAATCGACTTTATACCTTAATATAGGATTGTGGAATTCTTCCAAATGCACTGCCGTTTTGATTTTATGTCTACTTCAGTAAGATGAAGAAGGCAAATTAACTTAAATATGTTAAACTAATGATTTGAAGCAACTCAATATCGATTGATAAATGTGTATATACAAGAAAATCGACTTTATACCTTAATATAAGATTGTGGAATTCTTCCAAATGCACTGCCGTTATGGCTTTATGTCCACTTCAGTAAGATGAAGAAGGCAAATTAACTTAAATATGTTAAGCTAATGATTTGAAGCAACTCAATGTGGTTTGCTAAATGTGTATATACAAGAAAATCGACTTTATACCTTAATATAAGATTGTGGAATTCTTCCAAATGCACTGCCGTTATGGCTTTATGTCCACTTCAGTAAGATGAAGAAGGCAAATTAACTTAAATATGTTAAACTAATGATTTGAAGCAACTCAATATCGATTGATAAATGTGTATATACACGAAAATCGACTTTATACCTTAATATAGGATTGTGGAATTCTTCCAAATGCACTGCCGTTTTGATTTTATGTCTACTTCAGTAAGATGAAGAAGGCAAATTAACTTAAATATGTTAAACTAATGATTTGAAGCAACTCAATATCGATTGCTAAATGTGTATATACAAGAAAATCGACTTTATACCTTAATATAAGATTGTGGAAGTCTTCCAAATGCACTGCCGTTATGATTTTATGTCTACTTCAGTAAGATGAAGAAGGCAAATTAACTTAAATATGTTAAACTAATGATTTGAAGCAACTCAATATCGATTGATAAATGTGTATATACACGAAAATCGACTTTATACCTTAATATAAGATTGTGGAATTCTCTCAAATGCACTGCCGTTATGGCTTTATGTCCACTTCAGTAAGATGAAGAAGGCAAATTAACTTAAATATGTTAAACTAATGATTTGAAGCAACTCAATATCGATTGCTAAATGTGTATATACAAGAAAATCGACTTTATACCTTAATATAAGATTGTGGAATTCTTCCAAATGCACTGCCGTTATGGCTTTATGTCCACTTCAGTAAGATGAAGAAGGCAAATTAACTTAAATATGTTAAACTAATGATTTGAAGCAACTCAATATCGATTGCTAAATGTGTATATACAAGAAAATCGACTTTATACCTTAATATAAGATTGTGGAATTCTTCCAAATGCACTGCCGTTATGGCTTTATGTCCACTTCAGTAAGATGAAGAAGGCAAATTAACTTAAATATGTTAAACTAATGATTTGAAGCAACTCAATATCGATTGATAAATGTGTATATACACGAAAATCGACTTTATACCTTAATATAAGATTGTGGAATTCTCTCAAATGCACTGCCGTTATGGCTTTATGTCCACTTCAGTAAGATGAAGAAGGCAAATTAACTTAAATATGTTAAGCTAATGATTTGAAGCAACTCAATGTCGTTTGCTATGACTTTATGTAACTTCAGTAAGATAAAGACGGTAAATTAACTTAAATATGTTAAACTAATGATTGGAACCAACTCAATATCGATTGCTAAATGTGAATATACAAGAAAATCGACTTTATACCTTAATATAGGATTGTGGAATTCTTCCAAATGCACTGCCGTTATGGCTTTATGTCCACTTCAGTAAGATGAAGAAGGCAAATTAACTTAAATATGTTAAACTAATGATTTGAAGCAACTCAATATCGATTGCTAAATGCGAATATACAAGAAAATCGACTTTACACCTTAATATAGGATTGTGGAATTCTTCCAAATGCACTGCCGTTATGGCTTTATGTCCACTTCAGTAAGATGAAGAAGGTAAGTGAACTTAAATATGTTATACTAATGATTTGAAGCAACTCAATATCGACTTCTAAATGTAAATATACAAGAAAATCGACTTTATACCTTAATATAGGATTGTGGAATTCTTCCAAATGCACTGCCGTTATGGCTTTATGTATACTTCAGTAAGATGAAGAAGTTGAATTAACTTAAATACGTTAAACTAATGATTTGAAGCAACTCATAATCGATTGCTAAATGTGAATATACAAGAAAATCGACTTTATACCTTAATATAGGATTGTGGAATTCTTCCAAATGCACTGCCGTTATGGCTTTATGTCCACTTCAGTAAGATGAAGAAGGTAAATGAACTTAAATATGTTATACTAATGATTTGAAGCAACTCAATATCGATTGCTAAATGTGAATATACAAGAAAATCGACTTTATACCTTAATATAAGATTGTGGAATTTTTCCAAATGCACTGCCACTATGGCTTTATGACAACGGCAGTAAGATGAAGAAGGCAAATTAACTTAAATATGTTAAACTAATGATTTGAAGCAACTCAATATCGATTGCTAAATGTGAATAAACAAGAAAATCGACTTTATACCTTAATATAAGATTGTGGAATTCTTCCAAAATGCACTGCCGTTATGGCTTTATGTCCACTTCAGTAAGATGAAGAAGGCAAATTAACTTAAATATGTTAAACTAATGATTCGAAGTAACTCAATATCGATTGCTAAATGTGAATATACAAGAAAATCGACTTTATGCCTTAATATAGGATTGTGGAATTCTTCCAAATGCACTGCCTGTTATGGCTTTATGTCCACTTCAGTAAGATGAAGAAGGTAAATGAACTTAAATATGTTAAACTAATGATTTGAAGCAACTCAATATCAATTGCTAAATGTGTATATACAAGAAAACCGACTTTATACCTAAATATAAGAACGTGGAATTCTTCCAAATGCACTGCCGTTATGGCTTTATGTCCTCTTCAGTAAGATGAAGAAGGCAAGTGAACTTAAATATGTTAAACTAATGATTTGACGCAACTCAATATCGATTGCTAATTGTGAATATACAAGAAAATCGACTTTATGCCTTAATAGCGGATTGTGGAAATCTTCCAAATGCACTGCCGTTATGGCTCTATGTCCACTTCAGTAAGATGAGGAAGGCAAATTAACTTAAATATGTTAAACTAATGATTTGAAGCAACTCAATATCGATTGCTAAATGTGAATATACAAGAAAATCGACTTTAAGCCTTAATATAGATTGTGGAATTCTTCCAAAAGCACTGCCGTTATGGCTTTATGTCCACTTCAGTAAGATGAAGAAGGTAAGTGAACTTAAATATGTTATACTAATGATTTGAAGCAACCGAATATCGACTTCTTATTGTAAATATACAAGAAAATCGACTTTATACCTTAATATAGGATTGTGAAATTCTTCCAAATGCACTTTATGGCTTTATGTCCACTTCAGTAAGATGAAGAAGGTAAATTATCTTAAATATGTTAAACTAATGATTCGAAGCAACTCAATGTCGTTTGCTAAATGTGTATATACAAGAAAATCGACTTTATGCCTTAATATAAGATTGCGGAATTCTTCCAAATGCACTGCCGTTATGGCTTTATGTCCACTTCAGTAAGATGAAGAAGGTAAATTTACTTAAATATGTTAAACTAATGATTTGAAGCAACTCAATATCGATTGCGAAATGCGAATATACAAGAAAATCAACTTCATACCATAATATAGGATTGTGGAATTCTTCCAAATGCACTGCCGTTATGGCTTTATGTCCACTTCAGTAAGATGAAGAAGGTAAATTTACTTAAA
>NW_026091182.1:0-10949 GCF_024586455.1 Bactrocera neohumeralis
TCTGTTTCCATTATAAGCCTGCGTTAATTGGCCAAATTATGGCGAATCTTCCTGTCAATTGCCGTTTCAGTACGACCTACTGTCTTTAAGTAAGAGCGTAAAGTAACGTACATAGCAATCTTCGTAAGCGTCGCATCTAAAGCCATACATGCAGAATTAGTATCCGACCTCTCTACTAATAGTTTTGTGCTTTTCTAAAACGTTGTGTAGGAAGACGCGGCATATCTCAACGCATTTACTGAGACAGCGCCACAAATTTCGTTGGTGCTCAAACCAAAATGAGGGATCTTCATACACAATTATTTAGTCAAGAGTGATAGTGTGAATGCATGAAATCGGAAGATAACCACGCCCACTCCCCATGTAACGGTACTGTTGAAAACTACTAAATACTAAATAAATTAATAACTAATTACGCCAGAGACGTTAAATTTTATCTCCGAAATGGTAAGATAGAGCTTTACGGAGGCCAGTGTAAAAAGTGGAAGATGGGCGTGGCACCGCCCACTTTTGGGTGAAATTCCATATCTCTGGACCTGACAGACTGATTTCGACCAAAGTGTGTGTATGTGGCATTAACTCACATTCCTATGTCACAGTGTGCGGAAAGCGGTTTAAAGTATGCCAATTTATTAGCAAAAATATGTATAGGTCAATGTGAGATATATAACTGTTTTTTTTTAATAAGACCGCTTTACTAAAACAAAAGCCTTTTAAAATATATATGAGATTATTTATTTTTGTAACAGTACATTTAATGCCGTTATGTATAGAACTCGAGAATCCCAACTTTCGACAGTTTTCCAGCATAAATCGGCCGATACTCCTGCAATTTCTCTTTCGATATTCGTACGTAGTTAAACAATAATCGCTGGCTTATTGGTATAGACCAGAGACTTGGCATAGCCCCACAGGAAATAATCTAACGACGTCAAATCGCACGACCGAGGCGGCATAATGACTGGGCCATTTTGTGAGATAACACGTTCACAAATTTGGTTTTCAACAAATTGATTGTGACATTTGCTGTAGTTTGTGGAGTCACATTTTGTCCAAGTCCATATTATCCAATTTGGGTAAAAAATATTCGGTTATCATTGAGCGGTAGCGATTCACAGTAACGTGCTGGTCTTGATCATCATGGAAAAATACGCCACCGGCCCATAAAGGCAACAAACAGTAATTTGTTCGGGTAACTCATGAGTACGTACGAATGTACTCTCACAGGAATAAAGAATTGGAATTGGTTTTGCTTTATTAAAAAAACTTTTGTTCCGCTCTTCTTGAAAACCCAGCGACCGTTGAAATTCTGACCGAAACTTTCCCGACAATAGTATTTTGTGTGTAAAAAATGGTTTGAGTCGAGTCAATACTTCCCTGACTAAAATATAGCCCCCATGCTAGGTCAACTTTTCGCTTTGTTTGATATATTTTAGTCAGGGAAGTATTGACTCGATTCAATCCATTTTTTACACACAGAAATACAATTGTCAGGAACTAATATCAGCATTTTCGAACATCCGGCTGACTTTACTCCATCTGATTGGTGATTGTATGAAAGGTGAAACCCAGGGCACATTTATTTTTCAATATGGCTGATATTAGTTAATGGATAAAATCGGGTATATACTTGACATAAAGTTTTCCAGCAATATTTGCTTTCCAATAAGGTCCGTTTGTAATAATATTTCAATATGCGAGGGTTGGTCGATTTGATGAAGTTTCGATTCTAATGCATTAGAACATTTTATTTTATTTACAGCTATTTTACCACATTTTAAGTCCTCATACGTATATATGTATAACTGTGAACCATAGGGATGGTGCAAGCCCCGTCTCATTAGGTTACTGTGATATACTATTTACCTCTATATTTTACAGGGGTCAATATTCTGCAAATGAGTGAAATGTGTGTACCACCAGTTTTGCCATATAGAATACCCGATTTTAAAATAAATATGTAATTTTTCTATTATTATTTTTTTTTTATCTGATTCCTTAATTACTTAATTTTTTCTTCTACTTTGACCTATGAAAATGCGATCCGTTGTGACTGTATTAAAATACGTCCGTACATATCCAAGGAACCACTACTGTTGTATGAAATTTCCACTGCCAAAGGATAATGTTTTTAAGAAATTATTATTATTTATTGCAACAACTTTACTTGAATAAATTCCCTGTCGTAAATTACAATTGCTTCTGGCTGCCCACTTAGAAGCTACACGACATGTAATTGTTACAAGCCACTTTTTATTTCCACTGATTTATGTAAGCAGATAGTTGATTGTTGCTAATTTTTGGAATGTAAAAATTTTGTTGTCTTTTTTTTCAAGCTTCAGCCTAGTCCATTTTCTCTTTATTTCATTTTCTTCTTCTTTAATCTTCGTTACAATAACTTACACATTAAATACACCCGTAACACCTGCGGGTAATGTGTATTTATGAGTGGAGAGCAGATGTTATTTTCATCAGTTTTGTGTTTTTTATGAAGCACACCCTTTTCATGCTTTACGAATTTGATTTAATTTATTTGCGTCAACGCTCGGCGAATCTCTGCTCTATTAGCGGTACACTAGAATATATATTCATATATAGTATATGTACATACATATAAATTGCGAAGAATTTTACATATTTTTTACTCACGTAGACACCCTTTACGCGATTTTGGCCGAGTTAACAACAGCGTGCCAATCGTTTCTTCTTTTCGCAAAGTGGCGCCAATTGGAGATTCGAACTTCCTCTTCTTCTGTTTCCCAGGCGGGTACTGCGTCGAATAGTTTCTGTGTTGGAGTGTTTTCGTCCATTCGGACGACATGACCTAGCTAGCGTAGCCGCAGTCTTTTAATTCGCTGAACTATGTCAATGTCGTCGTATATCTCGTACAGCTCATCGTTCCATCGAATGCGGTATTCGCCGTGGCCAACGCGCAAAGGACCATAAATCTTTCGCAGAACTTTTCTCTCGAAAACTCGCAACGTCGACTCATCAGATGTTGTCATCGTCCACGCCTCTGCACCATATAGCAGGAAGGGAATAATGAGTGACTTATAGAGTTTTGTTTCGGTTCGTCGAGAGACGACTTTACTTCACAATTGCCTACTTAATCCAAAGTAGCACCTGTTGGCAAGAGTTATTCTGCGTTGGATTTCTAGGCTGACATTGTTGGTGGTGTTGACGCTGGTTCCAAGATAGACGAAATTATCTACGACTTCAAAGTTATGACTGTCAACAGTGAAGTGGGAGCTTAGTCGCAAGTGCGACGAATCATAGCCAAAATACAGGATATGGTTTTGGAGATCGTCGTTGACTGAGAGGGATTTGGTAGAGGCTCTACACATCTCATAAGGCAATTTGAGCCATTTTTCAAGTGAAGAAAGAAGTTTTAGACAGCTGTGTGAACCGGGGAAAGCAGAGAAAGAGGAAGTCACTACTCCATTGGAAGGGCCAAGTGGAGAAGGACCTGGCTGTTGTTAGCTTGGCTACATCCGCGTAAGCGGTTTCTACGTCAGTAAAGATGAAAAATAAGTTCCCTGATTAGTTCACGATGACATTAGCAAACTTAACGGAAGCATTTTCTCTCTAAAATAATCAGATATATTACGTGCTTTACTACCGTACTAACCTATTTAATCTTCCCAAAGCAAATCCTAGAAAAATTCGTTTTCAATGTTCCCCTCAAATATGTAAATTGCTTGACAGCCTTAGGTAGATAACACAATGAGCTGAAGGAAGAGAAGTCATTTCACACAAAGGGAAAACAAAAATGACAGCTGAAGAAGAATGTTTGCTTATAGCTTCGAGAAAGAGGAGTAATACTCAATTATTCAAAAGCGTATTCTATTATTGCCTACTTATCCATTCGTGCAACTTCTTTCGCCTATTCAAGATTCAGTGAAAGTAAAGAATTGTTATTCATGAAACAATTCAAATTTTTAACACAATCTTGCTTGAAAAAATTAAAAATTACTAGTAATAAAGTGGAGAATTTAATTTAAGGCGGATTCGCGTTTGAATTATTACATAAAGCAAGGGGTGCAGATGTGAACACATTTCTGGTTGAAACCCCACCTTGCATATTGCATGAAGGTACAAATGTATAACTTCTGCACTTTGGAAGTAGCTACGTGCGTCATACTCAAAATCTCAGACTTGTTTGTGGCATGTGATTGTCTAAAATAATTTTTTCTTGTTGATTAAATTGTATGCTTTTATCGATGCTAACCGTTATTTTGTCAACAAATCTATCTTTTAAAATTACGCCGCAAAGAGTAACGACAAAAACGCCGTGGAAACAATTTAACTACAATCATCCACTTAAGTTTTTAATGGATTACTAAGTACTAGACATTTCCACCTTCTGTTTAACGGTTAAAGGAGTACTTTTATGAAAATTCGGTACACGCTAAAAGTACTCGCTAAGTCCAAACTTCGGGTTTTTGAAATATCAAGGCAAACAATTTGAAATATGAAAGTTTACGAAAGGTAGACAGACTAAAAGGTCGTCGGATCTTGCTGTAAATGAAAGTATTGTATTGTATATAAAATATCTTTACCCTAAGAATAAGGGTGGTAAAAAAAGACAGATATTTATAGTATTTAGCATGTAAGGAAGATCTAAGTTCAGATGCAACTGAACATTTTGTACTTTTACAACTTGCAAGAATCAAATACAAGCAATTATCTACAGATGCGAAAGGGATCGAAATCCAAGCAATTATATACATATGTATTTTTATTTCTTACACTGACCATACATACCATACGTCCACGCTTTACTATTGCTGTTACATAGTTAGTACTACTAATACCATCTATATGATTTATATTATTTAGATTATGACTATTAGTTAAGGGGATATAACATTTTTGGTAAAATTGTGTTAGTTTACAAAAAAAAGAATAAAAAAACATATCATGCATTAATAAAGTATTGGTTTTTGGGGGAAAAATACTGTTGACATGCGGCTGTACACCAGTGAAATCAACCGAGTCCAATCGATAGTCAGCCTAGTCGACTATATAATATGAAACGGTTCTCAAGCGTGGAAAAACAAAAAATCGGGTGGCAAGGTTATGGCATCAGTCATTTGGGATGCACGTGGTATATTATTTATCGAATGATTACTGAGTCAGTTTTAATTCATTGCCCTGTGTATTTGATTGCAGATCTAACCTACTATTCCCAATACTAATATTATAATACACCTCTATATCAACACTTCAGTTATTCCGCTATATTTGTATGCTAGATATCGGAGGATGGAGTCATGTGTCGAACTTCATGCAAGAGAGGAAAGTTCTCTGATCGCCATTCACTCTGGAGTGGCCAGAAACGATTCTTTTACACATGGCTCAAGCAGCTCACGACTTCCAATCCCCCAATCAAAACTAATTAACAGCCTCAAATAGAGAAACCCCCCTTTTGATGACGACCATGGCAAACGAAATGAGGACTACGATATTAGGGCATGCACCTGGAATGTCCCGTCCCTTAACCCTCATCGAGACCCTCGGGTCTGGCCAGTCACATTTTGTTTTTAAATGTTATTTACATAAATATATTTAGAGTGTAGCAAACGACTTGCGCTTCCACGTAGCTTCCTAGCATTTTATTGTCTATAGAATTCAAAAACAAAAATTCAAGGATGTCGTATCGAAAAGGACGAAAAAAGGATGTTATAATATTACACCTTAGTGCACCAATGGTGCTTGGCTAGACCCCATATACTTTGTATGAAAATATATGAACTTTGGTATGTTTCTATCACTTCGCACGGTTGATTTATCTGTTTTCATGGTCAAATACTTTAGCCGCTAGAGCGTTTTAAAAGGTTAAGAAAAAATTTAATTTTTCTCAATGTTAATGCCACACCAAGCGTGAACAAGGCAGTCAATTTGATTTCAACCAAATCGAGAGGTAAGAAATTTCAAAACTGTATCTATATTGTACATATGTATATGAGCGTAAATACAACACGTATTTCCATACAAATGTATGTAAACTAGCCTAGGCCTAGCCAAGCACCATTGGTCTCGACTAAGTGTATCAGACCGTTGGTCTCAACCAGGGTAATTGGGAAGGTGTCGCTGCCCAGCTGGTTGATGTCCTCGTGAAAATAAAGGCTGACATCACCACCGTCCAAGAAAGGCGATGGACGGGATAAGGACAAACGCGGCGGCGAAGAACTGATAAGGAGCATGCATCAGCTTCTTTGTAAAATATGATCGGACGAAAGCATGCCCAACGATTGGAATTTGAGTGTGCTATGCCCAATCCATAAAAAAGGAGACCCCACAATCTGCGGCAACTACCGTGGGATTAGCCTCTTCAACATCGCATATAAGGTTCTATCGAGCGTATTGTGTGAAAGATTAAAGCCCACCGTCAACAAACTGATTGGACCTTATCAGTGTGGCCTCAGACCTGGCAAATCAACAACCGACAAGATATTCACCATGCGCCAAATCTTGGAAAAGACCCGTGAAAGGAGAATCGACACACCCCACCTCTTCGTCGATTTCAAAGCAGCTTTCGACAGCACGAAAAGGAGCTGCCTTTATGCCGCGAAGTCTGAATTTGGTATCCCCGCAAAACTAATACGGCTGTGTAAACTGACGTTGAGCAATACCAAAAGCTCCGTTAGGATCGGGAAGGACCTCCTAGAGCCGTTCGTTACCGAATGAGGTTTCAGACAAGCCGACTCCCTATCGTGCGACTTCTTCAATCTGCTGCTGGAGAAAATAATTCGAGCTGCAGAACTTAATCGAAAAGGTACAATCTGATGATATTGATGTCATCGGTCTCAACACTCGCGCCGTTCATTGGTCTTAACATCAAACTGGGTAAGGAAGCGAAACAAATGGGTCTGGTAGTGAACGAGGGCAAGACGAAATATCTCCTGTGATCAAACAAACAGTCGTCGCACTCGCGACTTGGCTCCCACGTCACTGTTGACAGTCATAACTTTGAAGTTGTAGATAGTTTCGTATATTTGGGAACCAGCATAAACACCAACAACAATGTCAGCCTGGAAATCCAACGCAGGATAACTCTTGCCAACAGATGCTACTTTGGACTGAGTAGACAATTAAAAAGTAAAGTCCTCTGTCGACGAACAAAAACCAAACTCTATAAGTCACTCAATATTCCCGTCCTGCTATATGGTGCAGAAGCATGGACGATGACAACATCTGATGAGTCGACGTTACGAGTTTCCGAGAGAAAGGTTCTGCGAAAGATTTATGGTCCTTTGCGCATTGGCCAAGGCGAATATCGCATTCGATGGAACGATGAGCTGTACGAGATATACGATGACATTGACATAGTTCAGCGAATTAAAAGGCAGCAGCTACGCTGGCTAGGTCATGTTGCCCGGATGGATGAAAACACTCCAGCTCTGAAAGTATTCGACGCAGTACCCGCCGGGGGAGGCAGAGGAAGAGGAAGACCTCCACTCCGTTGGAAGGACCAAGTGGAGAAGGACCTGGCTTCGCTTGGAATATCCAACTGGCGCCACGTAGCGAAAAGAAGAAACGACTGGCGCGCTGTTGTTAACTCGGCTATAATCGCGTTAGCGGTGTCTACGCCAATTAAGAAGAAGAAGAAGTACAATCGATACAATCAGGTTCTGAATATAGCATCATTTAAAAAGCCCCACGACTTCTTTTGTCTGGTTTATTACTAAAACCCACTTTACTTCAAATAACCCTATAAGAAGTAGTTTAATGCTGTGAGATCACAACTTCTTGGAGGCCACTGAATGCCACAATTTCTTGATAATCAAATATCCAAACTTTTCTTCCAATAGTTCGATTGTTGCACAAGACCAAAATGAAAAACCACACCAAATTGCGAAATTAGTTGATGGTTTTTGAGTTGTAGATTTTCTTCGCACCATAGGTGAACTTTTTGTTTATTTACCGCACAATTGGAATTGGAAAACTATGACTTTGATAAACAAATTTAATTCTTTGTAAGCAATATTCTTGAAATTGTTAACATTACTGAATACAATGGGAAAACTTATCTATTGTGACGACATTTATAAATATTGGAAATTCTATGAGTTTTCCATCGAATAGGTGTTTAGAAAGCGCTTTAAATAATATACCATATGTGGAATAAATTACGCTTTCAGTTGACACGTACATGTGATTTTAAGATGGTTGAGGTGAGTGCGAATCATAAGTTTGGAATTAAATAATTCAGTAGTAGTTACTCTATATATACATATGTACACTTGTATAATATAATTATAAATATCTACAAAATTTAGAAAGATTTGTTAGACACCTTTATAAGACATTATGATATATTTCCACCATTTATCATCTATTTTTAATTCTTGCTCTCGCAGGTGGTGAAAATGATGACGGTTGTGGTGCTGATATTTGCCGTTTGTTGTCTTTCACACTATTTTATGGACACAGCATGTTATCCGGCGCTGGTACAGACTCCTTTTCTTCTATTTACGCAGCTATTGATTCTCATGGCCAGCCACCCATGTATAATCCGAGTAATTACTGTGGGATGAACTTAAGGTACATATGTAGTTACATTCAAGTCTACAAATGCCAGACATTACTCAAAGGGCTGTATGGCATAAACATAAAAAACCTTCTATCACTTGCTTGTTCTGTATTGCACTGTTTAATTATTTATTACACTCTCGCAACAAAGTTGCTAAGGAGAGTATTATAGTTTTGTTCACATAACGGTTGTTTGTAAGTCCTAAAACTAAAAGAGTCAAATATAGGGTTATATATACCAAAGTGATCAGGGTGACGAGTAGAGTCGAAATCCGGATGTCTGTCTGTCCGTCTGTCCGTCCGTCTGTCCGTCCGTCCGTCCGTCTGTCCGTCCGTCCGTGCAAGCTGTAACTTGAGTAAAAATTGAGATATCTTGATGAAACTTGGTACACGTATTTCTTGGCTCCATAAGAAGGTTAAGTTCGAAGATGGGCAAAATCAGCCCACTGCCACGCCCACAAAATGGCGGAAACGGAAAACCTATAAAGTGTCATAACTAAGCCATAAATAAAGATATTAAAGTGAAATTTTGCACAAAGGATCGCATTAGGGAGGGGCATATTTGGACGTAATAATGTAATATTTGCTTAACACCCTGATGACATGTACAAAATATGGGTGAAATCGGTTCACAACCACGCCTTCTTCCAATATAACGCTATTTTGAATTCCATCTGATGCCTTCTCTGTATAATATATACTTTAGGAACCAATGATGATAGCGGAATAAAACTTTATACAAATACGGTATTTAAAAAATATGATTATCACTTTATCGTGCGAGAGTATGAAATGTTCGGTGACATCCGAACTTAGCCCTTCCTTACTTGTTTTAATATTTAAATAAATTTATCAATGAAAATGGGAGAGCTTGTTTTACGTATTTGTGCCTAAAATAAATAAAATTGAGCGAAAATTTGTCCTGGCCCCTAATATCAGGATTTTCGAACATCCGGCTGACTTTAATCCATATGATATATGTGATCGTGTGTAAGGTACTTTATGAAACCAATGGATTTTTTTTATTATGTTAGTGGCATGTTAGTAGTATGTGGTTTTGGCAAAAATTGATAAAAACGGCTCTATGTTAAAGTTGATATTAAGTAAGTTTTGCCAGCACCTGAAGATATCTCCCGCTCTTTGACTTTTACAAGTTGCACGAGTACAAAAAGGGGGAGTTGTTCCTTTAATGTTATCAATTCATATCTCATAATTATGAAAACATTTCAAATTCAAGGGAGCTGTTGTTAGAGAAAAAATAATAATTTAACGATTTATTTAAGTTAGCGAAAATTTCTAATATATCATTGAAATTACAACGTATCTACTATATTAAGTATATTATTTGATATTTCAGGAATACTACATTATTCGATTGCCTTGATAGCCGGCAGCTTATACGAGTATCATTAACGATTTGTTAGATATTCAAGATCAAGACGAACACTGCGAAGATGTTTAACAGAAGCAACATCGTATTGAAGGTGATTTTTATTTCTGTCATATCTAATATATCTATAATATTGTATATTAAAAAAAATTTATATATTGAGCTGAGAAAAAATATGTCAAATATTGATAAGCTTTAAAATGAAGTTTTATAGCTAAAGCTGTTATATCATTTATTCTAATATAATAAACTTGTATACGTTTAAAATACACAATGGTTAATTTTGTACAGACTTGCACAAAATGCATATGTTTTATTTGATATTTAATTTAATTTAGTTATTTAAGATTTCTAGGTTTGTATCAGAAAAAAAAAATAACCCTCTCAGATCTTGAGAAAAGTAAACGCTAAAATTTAATCTATTAAGCTTATCTGCAAATTGTCAACAAGATGATCGAAACTGATGATATTGACCATATATAAGGTACACGGCCAACAGAAAGTTTGAAAATATTTTAACAGGTGTAAGAGAGATAGCTGTAGTATTGTTCGTGAAAATAAGAATGTGTATAAAATTTAAAATTGGTAAGGTAGGTCCAAACATATGTGACTACACATAAATATTGGCCATAATAAAGCCATTTTGTGTCATCCTGGGTATGATAAATGTCTCTGCATTATATATTTATTGATCTATCAAAAAATTAGTAGCTTTTAACTAAAACATATTACGACATGGTGATTATCCGATTTTTGCCCTGACTTCAAAATATTGTTTATTTATTTATAATAATTCATATAACAAAAAGAGTTTTATTATACAAACGCAGCACTGGCTACGAGGCCTTCAGCTGTCTTGTAATTATAACTAGGTGAAAAATTCTAATTGCTAAGGGTTAGTAAAGATGTAATTTGCTTAAATATATTTTAACAAATCGTTGGTTTTTAAAAATCTATATACAATCATCACGTTTTTTTCTGAAGGTTCACCTAGTAGTTTTATGAGATCAATGTTGCCAGAGTT
>NW_026091183.1:0-9940 GCF_024586455.1 Bactrocera neohumeralis
TCAGTCGTCAAATACTGCTTGCAAGGCGTTCCATTAACATATCTGTTGGTTTTGAGAGTCCTCCTTTCAGAAATGTGATCCACCCAAGTATAAGACGAATAATTTTCGAATTGGCATAAATTTCGAGTAGATTGTCTTTACCGAGTTTGTGGCAGATGTACCCTGCCAAATTCTCAAGTCCGTCGTTGTTGAGAATCTCCAAGTCATCATTTTTTTCAATTGGGTCAGTGGAATTTAGATCAGCTGACACACGTTGAAAAATATTACCTGCAAAAATATAATAAACACACATAAAAATAATGTAATAAATTGTTATTTAAGATTATTATTACAATAAGGATAAGAAACAGTGGAATGCAAAAACTTAGTTTGTATGTTACATATTTGCATTTGTTAACTTCAATACATTTTTTATAGTTTAGGTTTATAATACTATATACGTTTTAATATTTTCATAATTACCGGTTAGAGATACAAACGAAATCTTGGTCATCTGTATGTGTGACCAAGTATATACTTCATATTTGCATTTGTTAACATCAATACATTTTTATATAAGAATGTTAGGCAGTAACTTAGTTGGATTCCGCGACCTTAAACCTGCAAGGGTGTTTGGTTATAAAAGTAAAATTATTGTAATCAAACCCATTTCACACTGCAAATTTATTTCGAAGGCTTCTGGCGCACAGTGCGCACAAAAATGAATCCACTGTTTTAGTACTGTTTTATCCTATGGGAATGGAAGAATCTCCATTTCGAAAACATTGCTTTTACCACATTATTATTGCATCCGAACACTGCGCAACTCATTTTAAAAAATATAAAATTTCACAATTAATACTACGCGCGAAAATACAATTCGAATTTACATTCAAAGGCGCGGGCGAATAATAAGTCAACCGTGACGTCAGCAAGAACAGCGGACTGAAAACAAACATGCGCATTGCGTAATCTCTTTCTCTATCATTCTTGGTGTGTGTTTATATTTGTTGTAATGTGCGCGCCCGTTTGTTTCTTTTTTGTTTGTTTTATTGGTGTTTTAGTTTTTCGCGCATGATTAATTATTTAGTTGATGTTTTGTGTTTAGGTATCGCGCGTTAGTTTGTTGCTGTTGTCTTTGTTGAAATTGTTTTTATTCGTTTTGTTGTCGTTGCCAATTCGGGACAGGGATCGTGGTTGAATTTAGTAATTGGAAGAGAATGGCGTGAGGTGTCGACGCGGCGTGATGTATGAATATAAATTATCAAAATGAATGTAATGAATCTGCTCAGGGGACCATCCTTTATGCCGAGTGGGTTGATGTAGTGTGGTGAGTTGTGTTGTGTACGAGTGTGGTGTCATCGACTTTGGTAGGATTGAGCAGAGCTTTATTAGTGTGTACCAGTTTTCCGGGTAGAGTGGATGGATGCTTAACTCATTTAAACAGAGCTATTACCCATAACAAAGAAAATCAAAAACACCAAAGCGTCTGGATTGGATGGGATACCCAACAGAGCCCTGAAGAAAGCAATAAGCTCAAAACCTCAATTATTCGCTAAAATGTACAACGCTTGTATAAAGGAAGAGGTGTTCCCCAACTCGTGGAAAGTACAGCGTTTGGTTCTGATCCCAAAAACAAAGAAACCACCTGAAGAACCTTCATCGTACCGACCACCGAGTATGCTCGATACAATGGGTAAGGTGGACGTAAATATATTAAGAAACCATTTGGAGTTAGCAATCCAGAAAGTTGGCCGATTTTCAGAGAATTGATACGGTTTTATAAAAAAGAGATCCACTATTGACCCACTACACGTGTTTTTGAATTCAATTCTTGATTCTGATTTTTGCAAAAGTAAGCAAACAATAATAATAAATAAAAACAAAAAAACAAATAAAAAACAGTGCACACAAACTTTTAATAATAAACATTAACAAATAGTGCACAAAACAAATATATAAAAACAAAAAACAAAACAAAAAAACAAACAGTAATGAGTGCTTCGCAGCCTCACCCTCGAGCCAACAAAAGCAACTCCTGGCAAAAACAAATGTAACGACGATGATGAGTCGTCGTAGCGATCAGCTAAAAGGGAAACTTAGCAAGCAGAAGCAGCAGTAAATAAGCAATCGGGCAACAACAAATGCGCTGACAGCAGCCAGTATGCAGGTACCAGCAAGCACCCGGACAGCGAAGGAAAATAAATGCAAGGTGAGAATGTACCAAGCAAAAAAAGGGCCATCAGTTCAGACTGGTATTGATCGCTACATTAACGTAAAACGGAAATTAAGTCCACTTAAATTAGCGGTCAGTACAAAATATTTCAACCAGTCACGCCAAATGGTAAAAAGCCAGAAATTTACAATTGCAACAGATATGCCTCACTGAGCAAAGAGCCTAACGACGATGCAAAAATCACCACACACGTGAATGCCAAGCCCCCTTGCTTGTTTCAAAACTTAGCAATATAATAGTCACAAAATTTCCACATAGTGCCCTTGAAAAAAAGTAACATAGATGAAAAAAAATTCAAACATATACTGAAAAAAGTTGCATGGATGTTGTAAAATACTTATCAAATAATAACAAGGATTACTCTTACCAACTGAAGAACTCAAAAGGCCTAGTCATTGTCTTCGGTAGACTCTAATGATGTTAAAGAAGCATTGGAAGGAGATGGTTTTAGTATTAAATCAGTGGTAAACGTTTTAACAGGAACAAAGTCCACAACAATGTTCAAAATAGAATTGATGCCAAATTCTAACCAATTAAAAAAAATGAAATACATCTAATTTACAATTTAAAATATCTTCTCCATCGCAAAATTACCGTTGAGGAACCACACAAGAGAAATGATCCAGTACAATGGACACACGAAAGCATATCGCACTCTACGAAGTGCCTGTATAGTGTATGGTGATCTACATCCTACTTCAAAATGTACTCTTAAAAAAGAGGTTTTAAATAAAAAATGGCAAGTTCATCTAACTACAGGGGTTGCCCTGTAACAAAGATTTGAATAGTTTCCTCCAAGCACGTCGTAACCAAATGATGGATATTCCATCTAATAATATTTTAAAACCAGTAAATCTTAAAGACAATGCTACACAAGGGAGCTATGCAAACGTGGTAAAAGGCAAAACTACACAAATGAAATTGCCCCAACAACCAAATGGAAGCGTTGAAACTATGATTTTAAACCTTACCCAATGTATGACTTAATTTATGGCTTCAATGCAAAATATGATTCAAGAGATAATCAAATCACAAAACCAAATGTTGCAAACTTTTTTAAGTAAAAAATGAGTGTATTGAACATTTGTTTATGGAATGCTAACGGTGTTAACCAACATAAATTGGAACTTATTAGATTTCTGGATGAAAATAATATTGATGTAATGCTATTGTCAGAAACTCATCTTACGAACAAAAACAATTTCTTTATACGGGATTTAGACTCTATGTTACAAACCACCCAGATGGAAAGAAACATGGAGGAACAGCAGTGTTAGTTAGAAAACGGTTAAATCACCATGCATTAGAATCTTATGCCACAGCGCAATTACAAGCTACAACAATAACTATAAAAAATCGCCTTAAATCCTGACGACCATACCACCACCTCGATTTAAAATTACAGACATCTAAAGACTTTTTGAAACACTAGGCCATAGATTTTAGCAGGTGGAGATTACACTGCAAAACACACATATTGAGAGCTCTCAGCAAATTAATCCCGAAAAGGACAGCAGCTGTATCACACTATTATAAAATAAACACAATAACCTTGACATTATATCTCCTGGTAATGACATTTGCCCAGTGATGTCAAAGTGAGTTAATTGTTTTCTGTAATTAAAAAATGTTGATAAATCACACATTCACTTGGGAGTGGCCAGAAGCGATTCTTTTACACATGGCTCAAGCAGCTCACTACTTCGGTCTTTGACCAAGTATCCTCTGGGTAGCCTAAGAACATCCGTTCGAAGGCGAGCTAATGTGAGAAGGCGAAACATCCCCTCCGCAGGGTTGTGCGCTGGGTTTGGGAGCCGCCACGTAAAAAACTCACCCCAATGAAAAACCAACAGCAGCCTCGGATGAGAGACCCCTATTTGATGCCAGAAAATGGCAAACAGAAATTTACGAATTAAGGGCATGCCTGGATAAATCGGACCCTTAATGGGAAGGTGCCGTGAGGAAGCACTGAAAAAGTTTGGCGATGGAAGGAAAAGGACAGAGACAAAAGTGGACATTTACTCAGTGGTGAGGATGAGGGAGAGATTCGTGGTAGTAGAGAGACTCCGTCGTCGAGTACTATCATTCACTCCGGTGAATGAACGTCTAATCACAATCCGCATCAAAGCGAGGTTCTTCAACATATCGCTGATCTGCGCCCACGCCCCGACAGAAGAGAAGGACGATGTGGCCAAAGATGCCTTCTATGAGTGCTTGGAGCGCGCTTATGGCTGCCCCGCCACGATGTCAAAATCGTGCTTGGCGACTTTAACGCCAGGGTGGGCAAAGAAGGTATATTTGGCACTACGGTCGGTAAATTCAGCCTCCACGACGAAACATCCCCAAATGGGTTGAGGCTGATTGACTTCGCCGGGGCCCGAAACATGGTTATCTGTAGTACTAGATTCCAGCATAAGAAGATTCATCAAGCTACCTGGCTGTCTCCGGATCGAAAAACTACCAACCAGCTCGATCATGTTGTGATAGGCGGCAGACACGTCTCCAGTGTTCTAGAGAATATCTTCTGAGGTCTAAACATCGACTCCGACCACTATCTTGTTGCAGTTAAGATTCGCGCCAGTCGTTTCTTGCAGCAAACGCTACGTGGCGCCACCAAACACAAGGAAGGTTCGACGTCGAGAAGCTGCAATCAATAAAGACAGCCGAACGATTTTCTACTCGGCTTGCACTCCTGCTCTCTGAGAGCACTCGTCAACAACTCGGTAAAAGGGAACTGTGGGACGGCATTTCAAACTCCTTATGTACAGCTGCAACCGAAACCATTGGTCGGATATGCAAAAGAACAGCTCATCGTTCCATCGAGGAGTGCCGATGTCGCAGCGGAGAGAAAACAGGACCGTAAATATTTCGCAAATTTTCTCGACCAAACACGTGCGGGGTGGGACTAGATAACGAGAGTTGAATCGGGAAGCGAGACCATTTGCAGACAGAAGAAGAAAGAGGCCGAAATGCGTGAATACGAAGAGCTTGATAAGTTGTCGAGAGGGGTAATGCTCGAAAATTCTACGAAAAAATGCGGCTGTTACAGAGGGTTTCAAGACCTGCGAGCATAGGTCTTTCCCGAACCCCCAAAGGTGATCTAGTGACTCGATGCCCAGAGTTACACAGCCTTAAATTATGGAGGGAACACAAATTCTCCATCGCGGCTGAATCTGGCAGTGAACGTGCAACGCCAGCTTTGAAATCGAAGGTGGCGATTCCCCAATCGATGACGATGGAGCGGACGTTCCATTGCTCGACCGTAAAGAAGATCAAATAGCAATTGCTCGCCTGAAGAACAACAAAGAGGCAGGGGCCGACGGATTGCCTGCCGAGCTATTCAAACACGGCGACGAAGAACTGATAAGGTGCATGCATCAGCTTCTTTGTAAAATATGGTCGGACGAAAGCATGCCCAACGATTGGAATTTAAGTGTGCTATGCTCAATCCATAAAAAAGGAACCCCACAAACTGCACCAACTATTTTGGGATTAGTCTGATCAACATCGCATATCAGTTCTATCGAGTGTATTGTGAAAGATTAAAGGCCATCCATCAACAAACTAATTGGACCTTATGTGTTCTTCAGACCTGGCAAATTGCTATTCGAACTTCTTCACCATGCGAAAAATCTTGGAAAAGACCGTGACCATCGTCGAGAATCGAATCGGGGTTCGCCTTCTCCTGGCGTTTTGCCGTTCAAACTGCCATTCAGCAGGCGAAAGGTGTTCCCTTATGCCGCGATGTCTGGTCATTGGTCCCGCAATCACCAATACGGCTGTATGCTCCGGTCGTTGGGCAACCTTCTGTAAGCCGCATTTTTCGTAGAATTTTTCAGGAAGCCTTTCAACTCTCGTTTCGATCCCATCCCGCACGTGTAGTTTCGATCGTAACGTTGCGAGGTATGCAGGCTGTTTTCTCTCGTGCGACGGCTTCCTCATCGTACCAGCTGTTCTTTTCTTTCGAAAAAATAGGCCCGGTTGCTGCAGAACTGGAGCAGAATTTGATACCCTCCCTGGTTCCCCTTATACCGAGTTGTTCAGCTAGTGCTCTCCCAGAAACTGGAGTGCAAATTGAAGCACAAAAATCGTTCGGTCTGGCTGTTGTGAGGGCAAGACGAAATCTCGACTGTCATCAAACAAGCAGGTCGTCGCACTGCGTTTTTGCTGCACGTCACTATTGAGAGTCATATCTTGGTCTGCAACAAATTTCGTCTATCAGGAACCAGCGCATCTAAAACCACCAACAATGTCAGCCGAAATCCAATGCAACATGATCGATCTGGTTGGTAGTTTTTCGATCCGGAGACAGCCATTGAAAAGCTTGATGAATCTTCTTGTGCGAACAAAACCTAACTGAATAAGTCGCTCATAATTCCGAGCCCTATAGTTGCAAAGCAATGGGCGATGTCAACAACCATTTGACGCTGCGATGTTTTCGAGAAAAAGTTCTGCGAGAGATTTATGGTCCTGAAATTGCGTTGGCCACGGCGAATCTGGCGTTATGGAACGGTCGCCAGCTGCGAGATTTGACATCATTGACATAGTTCAGCGAATTAAAAGCGCGCTCCGCGCTGGTGGTCATGTTGTCATGGACGAAACACTCCCGAGCTCTGAAAGTATTCGACGCTGTGGGGCACAAATCAGCGAATGTTGAAGAACCTCACTCCGTTGGAAGGACGTTCAAGTGGAGAAGGACCAATGGTACTCGGCGAGATAGTCTCAATTCCCACGTAGCGAATCCAGAAAACTTGCGCTGTTGAGCCACTGAAAATGTCACGAGGACCTATCAACAAAATACTTTCTGTCCTTGTCCCGTCCATCAAAAATTGGACGGCAGTGATGTCAGCCGATTTATCTTGAGGACACATCAACCAGCTGGGCAGGGATAAAGATGGTGTATGCCCATATTCGTATCAAAAGTGGGTCTAACATTTCGTTTGCCATGATCGTCATCAAAGAGTCATCGGGCTGGTTATAGCTAAAATGCTAATTGGGGTGTTTTTTTACGTAGGTGGCGGGTCCCAAGCCCAGCTCACAACCCTATATAAGAATGTTTCGCCTTCTCAATTTCAGTCGCCTTCGATTACGGATGTTCTTAGGGAAAAGAATTTTGGCAGTCTTCAAAGTGTTACTATCAAATAGTGACTCCAGGCCTTGTAGAAAAGAATCTTTCTGCCCACTCCCGAAGTGAATGGCGATCAGAAAAACTCAAAGCATGAATAACATGACTCCATCCTTCAAGTAAATAAAATTAATAACGAAATAAGAAAAGAATTGAGCAAAGGGGTTGTTCAGCAATATGTCTAGATGTAGCTCAGTCGTTTAATAAGGTGTGGCATGAAGGCCTTTTTATAAGATTAAAAACATTTCTACCTTTAAAATTGTATAAAACATTGAGTCTTTTTTAAAAATGACAATTTATGGTAAAAGTGGAGATTTTATATCTGATGAACGACAGATAAGGACTGGTGTGTACCACAGGCAGTGTTTTGAGCCCAACTCATACATCATATATACAAGCAGAATCTTCCAACAGCTATCTAATTTAGTAACATCAACTTTTGCGGATGACACAGCTTTAGTCATCCGTAACAAATGCCACATAATAGCATCAAGAATATTAGCCGAGCATTTGAGGTCTCTCGAGAAAGAATGGCTAGCCAATTGGCGTATAAATGTAAATAAACAAAAGTGTAAGCATGTTACGTTTTCGCTAAGAAAAAAAATGTATCCGGCAGTAAATGTCAACAACATTTTAGTACTCCAAGCGAATGAAGCAACTTATCTTGGTATTCACCTAGATAGAAGACTTACGTGGAGAAAAAATATATCTAGTAAAATAACTTGCATGGAGATAAGAGCTGCAAATTTATGGCTTCTAAATAAAAACTCCAAACTTAGCCTAGACAACAAAGTGCTTTTATATAATGCGGTCATAAAGCCGATTTGGATGTAAGGCATTCAACTGTGGGGTACGACCTGTACAACTAATATTGATATAATACAAAAGTTCCAATCAAAAATGCTTAGAACAATCACGTGTTCACCATGGAACATGCGTAATGAAAATATCCATAAAGACCTTGGTATTTCTGTCCTAAAACTAAAGAGTCAGATATAGGGTTAAACATACAAAGTGATCAGGGTGACGAGTAGAGTTGAAATCCAGATGTCGTCCGTCCGTCTGTCCGTCCGTCCGTGCAAGCTGTAACTTGAGTAAAAATTGAGATATCATGATGAAACTTGGTACACGTATTTCTTGGCTGCATAAGAAGGTTAAGTTCGAAGATGGGCAAAATCGGCCCACTGCCACGCCCACAAAATAGCGAAAACCGAAAACCTATAAAGTGTCGTAATTAAGCCATAAATAAAGATATTAAAGTGAAATTTGGCACAAAGTATCGCATTAGGGAGGGGCATATTTGGACGTAATTTTTTTGGAAAATTGGGCGTGGCCCCGCCCCCTACTAAGTTTTTTGTACATATCTCGGAAACTACTATAGCTATGTCAACCAAACTCTACAGAGTCGTTTTCTTCAGGCATTTCCATATACAGTTCAAAAATGGAAGAAATCGGATAATAACCACGCCCACCTCCCATACAAAGGTTATGTTGAAAATCACTAAAAGTGCGTTAACCGACTAACACAAAATTTTACAGAAGAAATGGCAGAAGGAAGCTGCCCCCAGGCTTTTTTTGTAATTGAAAATGGGCGTGGCCTCGCCCACTTATGGACCAAAAATCATATCTCAGGAACTACTCAACCGATTTCAATGAAATTCGGTATATAATATTTCCTTAACACCCTGATGACATGTACGAAATATAGGTGAAATCGGTTCACAACCACGCCTTCTTCCAATATAACGCTATTTTGAATTCCATCTGATGCCTTCTCTGTACAATATATACATTAGGAATCAATGATAATAAAACTTTACACAAATACGGTATTTGAAAAATATGTAAATGACGGATAATGAAATCTCGATTATCACTTTATCATGCGAGTATTAAGAATAAAATGCAATGAGTGCTTAAATGGTATACACATCTCTGGTTCTCCTCTGTGAGTCTGGAACTAGTGGAGCAAAAAACTGAAGTTTTACTCATAAGCACCAGAAAGATAGAAGAACAAATAGAGCTTACAATAGGGGAGTGCGAAATTATTTCACAGCCGTAGCTGAAGTATCTGGGAGCAATATTTCTAAATTGTTGATTTTCAGGTCTAAAGCCACATTGATAAAGGTCAATCAGTTTGTTGTCGGTGGGCTTTAATCTTTCTCACAATACGCTCGATAGAACTTTATATGCGATGTTGAGGAGGCTTATCCCACGGTAGTTGGCGCAGATTGTGATGTCTCCCTTTTTGTGAATTGGGCAGACGTAATTTCCAATCGTTGGACATGCTTTCATCCTACCATATTTTATAAAGAAACTGATGCATGCTCCTTATCAGTTTTTCGCCGCTGCTCGGCCGGCAATCCATCGGCCCCCACCGCTTTGTTGTTCTTCAGACGGGTAATTGCTTTTCGAATAACCCCTCGGGGTTTACAATCAAAAAAAAGAAATTATTGAATATAAATACGAAAATACTACAGCAGAAAAATGTGTGAAAGTACATCAAATAATAAATTTTCAGGAGGATCTTTATTTCATAAGAAAGGGGGGGCTAAAGGCTACATTACAAACTTTGGGGGCGAATCGTTATATCCGTCCAC
>NW_026091184.1:0-10692 GCF_024586455.1 Bactrocera neohumeralis
GCCACAGATAACCATATTTCCGGCCCCGGCGAAGTCAATCAGCCTCAACCCATTTGGGGTTGTTTCGTCGTGGAGGCTGAACTTACCGACCGTAGTGCCAAAGATACCTTCTTTGCCCACCCTGGCGTTAAAGTCGCCAAGCACGATTTTGACATCGTGGCGGAGGCAGCTCTCATAAGCGCGCTCCAAGCGCTCGTAGAAGGCATCTTTGGTCACATCGTCCTTCTCCTTCGTCTTGGCGTGGGCGCAAATCAGCGATATGTTGAAGAACCTCGCTTTGGTGCGGATTGTGGCTAGACGTTCATTCACCGGAGTGAATGATAGTACTTGGCGACGGAGTCTCTCTCCCACCACGAGTCCAACACCAAACTTGCGCTCCTTTATATGGCCACTGTAGTAAATGTCACAAGGACCTACTCGTCTGTCCTCGTCCCGTCCATCACATTTCTTGGACGGCGGTGATGTCAGCCTTTGTCTTTACGAGGACATCAACCAGCTGGGCAGCGGCACCTTCCCAATTAAGGGACCGGACATTCCAGGTGCATGCCCTCAATTCGTAGTCCTTATTTCGTTTGCCATGGTCGTCATCAAAAGGGGGGTCTCTCATTCGAGGCTGGTTATAGCTCTTCACTGGGGTGTTTTTACGTGGCGGGTCCCAAACCCAGCGCACAACCCTTGTAGGGGAATGTTTCGCTTTCTCACTTTAGCTCGCCTTCGAACGGATGTTCTTAGGCTACCCAGAGGATACTTGGTCAAAGACCGGAAGTAGTGAGCTGCTTGAGCCATGTGTAAAAGAATCGTTTCTGGCCATTCCCAAGTGAATGGCGATCAGAGAACTTTCCTCACTTGCGTGAACTACACATGACTCCATCCTCCTTCTACACATGACTCCATCCTCTAAAATATTACACTGTAGAAAATTTTGTTACTGTAGGATGATTTTTGATTTTTGTGTTATATGGGAGGTAGGCGTGGTTGTGAGCGGATTTTAACAATTTTTTTTTTTTTTCATCTAATTTGGCAATATGAGAGATGTGTGCCAAATTTCAAAGCCCTACCTCGATTCCTTCTATTTTTTGCCGCGGCTTGTATGAAGCGGCACCACTGTGAGCCGTATCGACGTCGTAAAATACCATACCATAACATAGACCGAATTATAGCATCAAATATTGTCGAAATATTTTTAGACTTTTTTTATTAAAATGATTTCTATCATTTGATGTGAGGCTGTCATATAATGACTAAAAAATCATTTTGTGTTATTAATGGTAGATGGACTTTACATTTATGACAACACATAGTGAAACAATTTTTTTCACGCAATGTAGACTTTGAAGCAAAATGTTTTTCTTAACAATGGCTACAAATCACATTCATAGAACCAGTATGAAAGGAATCAAAATTAGGAGCTATTTTAACCCAATCCACATTTGAAACGAAAGTTCGCAAAGGAACAGAATTATTATCACCATTATCACCAACTTCAACTAAATTTGTAGTATTAATTGCACTTCGTGTTCTACTCAACTGCATATTTTCCCTGTTTCTTTGTCTTTAAAGCAAGAGATGTACGAGGGCTGCTATATATATTCTGGCCTAGGGCAACACTAAGTGTTGCCAGGTGCGATCTGACATTTCCATTGGAAAGTTTGACATTTTTTATCATAACATTACTCAGAACGTTTTGTCATTTAATAGTGAATTGTTTTATTTACAGGGAATTAAAAAATTTATCTCGGCCAAAAAATGGAATTAACTCGTGAACATTTTCGTGCGATCATTTTTCACAACTTTCGATGTGGATTATCACGACAAGAGTGCATCGATGAACTAAAATCTTTGTATGGCTATGAAGCACCATCCTATAGCACTGTGAAAAACTGGTACAACGAATTCAATCGTGGCCGACGCTCGCTCAAAGACGAATTCCGTGAGGGTCGTCCAAAAACAGCCGTTGTGCCAGAAAACATCGATGCCGTACGTGAACTGATAATGCAAGACCGTCATGTAACAATAAGCAGTGCATTATGCTCAGATTTCTGAACAGTTCTTAACGGCTACAATTGTAAATGAGATATTTTTGTAAATCTGTGTAGAAACAGATATCATATTTCAAATATTTATATGCATTATCGCTAAAATATAAAAACATAGTCCTAAATATAAATATGTATGTACAAATACCCATTGCAATGCTACATGGTATGGGGTTGTTTTCAAGTGCACATGCACATTTGTATTCAATTGCCTAAATGCATATCTTAGGTCAATATGTTATCTTAAGTAAATATCTTTGTTTGTTAATTGTTGAGTGCATACGTATTGCATATAAATGTATGTATGTATCTCTATGCGTTTGTTTATGTATTTACTTTGTACTGCCTCAACACTGGCGAAGATAAGCCTGCTAAACTATTAAAATGATCCTAAACTATTAAAAGATAAGAAATAGTGTGTATGCCGTTGAGAACACTTATGTTTAAGATATATGTACATACTTCCGTATGTACAGTAGATTAGTATTAAGATATGTGTATGCACTCTGCATGTGGTGCATACATGAATTAGGATAAAAAATTTTATAAATAAAGGAGCTCTGGGCAACCAGAGCGGAGTACATATTTACATTCCGAACCAAACGCGTCTTATTTTTAACAGTGGTGACCCCGTAGTTTTCGAAACACGCGAGTGCAGTAACAGTGACAGTTAGCATTAAAAAAAATATTTTATTTGAAGTGAAAAAGTGCGTTTTAAAAAAAAAATAATAAATTTTTTTCCTTTTTAATATAAAAAATATATATATATATATATATACATATATACATATATATTTTTTAATTATATCATATTATATAATAATATTAAAGTGAGAAGTCAGTGTTGTGTTATTGGCAACATATTTTTCCGGCATAATCCACATTCTAATCAAGGTAAGAACATTTTGATTTTTTTTAATTCATTTGTATATATTATTTATTATTATATAATTTTTTTTTTTTTTTGGGAAAATGGAGAACCAAATAAAATTAGCAGAAGAACTTCAAAAACTTCATTTTAAGTCCATGAGTATGGATATAAATGAAGATTTAGAAAATTTGGAAAAACTCCTAGATAGTTTGGACAAAAAATGGTCAGAGTTTCAACGAAACCATTTAGAATTGTCCAAAGATCCCAAAAATAAAAAAGAAAATTATTTTAAAAATGACGTAGAAGGTTCGGTAGGCACGCTTTATTTGACAGCGCACGCCAAGTTAAGCGAATTGATCGCTATTATTAAAGAAAATAGTGCTCCCAGGAAAATGGAATGCCTTCCAAATCCTGGTTTAGTTCGCAGGCTTCAATTCTTATTAACAGAATTAGAAAAGAATATTGAAGACTGCGAATTAAACGAAATAGTCTCTCTAGACAGTATAGAGAGACTTATAGAAAAAACTCGTGATACTGTGCTTGAATTTATTAGCCAGCACGAAAATGATGAGTTAACGAGTAAATTCTATGATTTAAGATTTAAGAAATAGATTTTACAAACTTAAATTAAAATCCATTAGCAAAACAAATGCTACTAATTTTACGCTGCCTCAAGTAGACATTCCCATCTTTTCAGGAGATTACGCTCAGTGGCAAACTTTTAAAGAATTGTTTGAGCAACTCGTAGTCTCTCAAAATGTTTCAGACACATATAAAATGTGTATTTTAAAAACAAAATTAAGAGGATCGGCTGCAAGTTGTATTGCAAATTTGCCTTCAACCTCGACAAATTTTTCAGTTGCCTGGAACCTTCTTAATGAAAAATTTACGAATAGAAGGTTACTCGCAAACACTTATTTCAAACAAATTTTAGATGCACCAGTAGTGACTGAGACTGCTTTTAGTGTACGAAAATTTCAAGAGAAAATTTCTGAAAGTACACAAGCATTGGAAAGTCTCAGTTTGTCTGCAGATAATTTGTTGCAAGCTTTATTAAATTATACGCTTGTGCAAAAATTAGACAACAATTTAAGACTTAGGTATGAAAATTCCCTTAAAAACCCTAAGGAAATACCTAGCTTAAATTCACTACAATCGTTTCTGAATCATGAAGGGAATGCACTAGAAGCAGCACAAGTTTCAAAAACATCACCAAAATTTCAAAATGCAGAATTTAAATGCATAATGGGATGTAATAATTCACACAATATATTTTATTGTTATAAATTTAAAGCTCTGTCTACTCAAGACAAATGGGATGCAGTAATTAAAAACAAATTATGCACCAAATGTCTTAAAACAGGGCACAATATAAAAGATTGTAAAGGCGATAGTTGCCTCACATGTCAAGGAAACCATCATTTATGGCTCCACAAAGACAAATCCGTTAAAGCAAAAAGCACAGTGATTAAAAATACTAAAAATGCGAAATTAAAAAATGATTCTAAAAATGTCCTGCTAACCACAGCAATTGTTGGTATAAAAGGTCATGATGGAAGAGTAATAAAGGCACGTGCTTTATTAGATAGTGGGTCTCAAGTTCACCTTATAACCAAAGAACTAAAAAATAAATTAAAACTTCCTTCCAGAACAGAATCTATGACCATTGAAGGAGTTGGTCAAAACAGAACAAATGCAAATGAAAGAGTTAATCTTCATTTAAAATCATTAACAGATCATTTTGAAGCAAATTTACACACCGTTGTTGTACAAAAGATTGTGTCCAATGTGCCCTCGGAACACATAAAAGTTAAAACAATTCCAGAAAATATAAAGCTGGCCGACCCTTCATTTAATGTTCCGGGTAAGATTGACTTACTTTTAGGTGCGGACATATTTTTTGATTTAATAAAAGAAGAAAAAATAACTGTTGAAAATATGAATTACAAACTCCAGAACAGTGTGTTTGGGTGGTTGATATACGGATCAACCAACATAAGCCCCAAATTAGCTCATTGTGGTGTTGTAACACATATAGATAAAAAATTAGATTATCAACGAAAAAAGTTTGGGAAATTAAAATCCCTTGAAAGATATTTTAATAAAACTAAAAAAGAAACAAAGTACGAGAAATGCTTTCGTAATAATTTAAAATTTAATGCAGATAGTAAATTTACTGCAGCTTTTCAATTTGAAAAGAAAAATATAAACTTAGGAGATTCTTCTTCACAAACAAAAGGAAGATTAATCTCTCAAGATAGAAAATTTAAAAATAATAAACCACGAAAAAGAAATAAATGCAAAGTTTCTTTTGAAAATATTGAAAGTGGTACATTTGTATTTTTTAAAGAACAAAATATTCCACCATTGCAGTGGAAGAGAGGACGAATTGAAAACGTCATTTTATGCCAAGATTGCAAATGTGGACGTAAGGATAAGCCATGGCACATCGTAAAGAGCGATGCACATTGTTTACCCTTTTCCTACTGAAGAAAAAATATTCAAATAATTAATAAAAAGAGATGCGGTCGACTCGAGCTAAAAAAGAAGAAAAAGAATAACCTTATATTTATTTTGTTAAATTTACTTATAGTTTTACTATGTTGTAAATGTTTAGATATAATATATAAAAAAAAAAATATTTCTGGAGTATTTTTTGAAAAGAGTGCCGGTTGGGTTGACTTGGACAGCGTGGGATAGAATTGTCCACATCGATCTAGTTCAATATTTGGTTGAAAGGCAGCAAATACCAAATTCACTGAAATATTTAAAATACTCAACAAGTGAACTCAATGATTCAGCAGCTGCACAACAAATACTTATTGAACAGCCTCACGACATCATCGCGTTCACGGGGAGGAGGATGAAAAGGAAGACTAGGTCAGTGTTACCCTTCAAAAGATGATGAATGAAGAATACTTATGAAGTATTGAACTGACCTTACTGTTCTCAGATGGTCAGCTTGTGAACTTGATTTTCGATAATGGTGGTAAATTGACCAACTCAGTGCATGAAAAGTGCCCACAATACCCGAAGGGCGTCAAGGATTTGAACGAAGAATCTACAACCGATGTACACAATTTATATAAATTGGTGAAGGAGAGACGTCTCGGTGCGCCAGCCATCAACGTCAACGACTCGGTGGCCAAGAGTACATTCTATAATCTTTTGGTTATCGCGAGTAGTTAATTGATGGTATAAAACGGCCCACCGATGTGATGATTGCTGGCAAAGTGTGCTGTGTTGCTGGTTATATGATATTGGCAAAAGTTGTGTATAACCTCTGCGTTGTTTCGGCGGAATCGTTATTCTCACCGAAAAAGATTATATCATTGCCTTGCAAGCGGCTATGAAGTAACCACCATGGAGCAAACATACAAAGAAGCTATTATCTTCGTAACAACAACTGTTTGCAAGGACATTATTACTGGCGCACATTTTGAACACATGCCCGACGATACGATCGTTTGTAATATTGGTAATTTCGATTGTGAAATCGACGTCGCATTTTTGAATGCAACGCCAAAGAGAAAATTATTATCAAACTCCAAGTCTATCGTTATACACTATCCAATGGTAATCATATTCTTTTGTTTACCGAAGGACGTCTGGTAAATTTGGGCTTCGCGCACGGTCATCCCAGCTTGAGATGTTCAACTCGTTCAGAAATCAAGTGGTGGCACAAATCGAATTGTGGATCAAGGCTGACAAATACAACATAGATTTGCATATGTTGCCGAAAATACTCGACGAAGAGATCACCAGTTTACACTTGGAGAAATTGGGCATACGACCTGAAAAGTCCCGTGATTAAATTCGAAACACTTGGACTTAGAATGGCATAATATGGTGCATTACGGCATGAATACTGACAACCTAATTATATTAATTGTTGGTGCAGTCATCGTTACACTAGTCCTACAACGCATCTGTAATTCAGCAAGGCACTAAGGCACTCATTTCCGCTAGGAGGACATATCTTACGAAATTAATTATTAATATTAAAAATTTAAATTGTATACAATAAAAATTGGAAATATATTAGAAAAATTATTACGAGTTCGATCCGAAAATCTTGTAAAGAAAAATGTAATTAATATGCCCAATATTTATAAATACTTGAATTATTTTGAAGTGTAAACACTTCAACGTGGGCAGTATGTTCAGATTTCTGAACAGTTCTTAACGGCTACAATTGTAAATGAGATAAATCTGTATAGAATATGAGATCCGTTCTCATATGTCAAATATTTGTATGCATTATCGCTAACACATAAAAATATAGTCATAAATATAAATATGTACAAATACCCATTTCGGGTATTGTTTATGTTACATGGTATAGGGTTGTTTTCAAGTGCACATGCACATTTGTATTCAATTGCCTAAATACATATCTTAAGTCAATATGTTATCTTAAGTAAATATCTTTGTTGTTAATTGTTGAGTGCATACGTATTGCACATAAATGCATACGTGCCTCATATAAATGTATTATATGTATCTCTATGCGTTGTTTATGTATTGCTTTGTACTGCCTCAACACTGGCGAAGATAAGCCTGTTCAATATATTTGAACTTATGTAAGAAATAGTGTGTGTTTAAGATATGTGTACATACTTCGGTATGTACAATAGATTAGTATTAAGATTGGTGTATGTACTCTGCATGTGGTGCATACACAAACTAGGATAAAAAATTTTATAAATAAAGGAGCTCTGGGCAACCAGAGCGGAGTACATTTTAATTCCGAAACAAACGCGTCTTATTTTTAACAGTGCGTCTTATTTAATAAAAAAGAACGACTAAATGTACTTCCGTTTTCGACTGTGTTAAGTGTGAAGCATAAATGAAAAATATCATCGACTAACAAAAATGCGCCAACGCGTTTGTAGTTCTTGTAGCCACTAAATCTACGCCAACCTATTTTTAGCTTCGTTTCTCTTAACATTTTGCACTTCTGTACGTCTTCTCTTTTCCAAAGGTATAAATTAAAAATTTGTTTGTTAGCGCAATTATACATAGAACAAGTAAGGAAGTGCTAAGTTCGGGTGCAACAGAACATATTATACTCTTGCAAATTACGAGAATCAAAGGAAGGGAAATACTTTATGGTGTAAAATGTTAACCTGACGATCGAAATCCAAGCAATTTATTTAATTTAATATATATTAATATACTATATGTAACTCCTATACTGACAGACACATAAGGTTTGTTAGAAAAACGAAAATCATTGTATGTAGTATAAGGAAGTTGGGGTAGTATCGACCATAACTAATCTTTTTTCCAATACCACATACTATTACACTTATTAAAAAACTAATCCTATAGAATAAAGTAAGCCGAATGTTCGAAAATCCTGATATTGTTATATGGGAGCCATGACAAGTGTTCGCTTAATTTTTTCTATTTTCTTCTGGACTGGCGTAGAAACCGCTTACGCAGTTATAGCCGAGTTAACAACAGCCCGCCAGTCGTTTCTTCTTTTCGCAAGGTTGGAGATTCCAAGCAAAGCCAGGTCCCTCTCCACCTGGCCCTTCCAATGGAGCGGGGGTCTTCCTCTGCTTTCCCCGGCGGGTACTACGTCGAATACTTTCAGAGCTGGAGTGTTTTCGTCCATTCGGAGGACATGAAATAGCCAGCGCAAGCGCTCTCTTTTAATTCGCTGAACTATGTCAATGTCGTCGTATATGTCATATAGCTCATCGTTCCATCGAATGCGATATTTCCCGTGAACAATGCGCAAAGAACCATAAATCTTTCGCTGAACTTTTCTCTCGAAAACTCGCAACAGATGTTGTCATCGTCCATACCTCTTCACCGAATAGCAGGACGGGAATACGGATTGACTTATAGATTTTTTTTTTTGGTGTTGCTCAACGCAGCCGTATTAGTTTTGCGGGGATACCAAATTCAGACATCGCGGCATAAAGGCAGCTCCTTTTCGTGCTGTCGAAAGCAGCTTTGAAATCGACGAAGAGGTGGTGTGTGTCGATTCTTCTTTCACGTGTCTTTTCCAAGATTTGGCGCATGGTGAATATCTGGTCGGTTGTTGATTTTCCAGGTCTAAAGCCACACTGGTAAGGTCCAATCAGTTTGTTGACGGTGGGCTTTAATCTTTCACACAATACGCTCGATAGAACCTTACATGCGATGTTGAGGAGGCTAATCCCACGGTAATTGGCGCAGATTGTGGGGTCTCCTTTTTTGTGGATTGGGAAGAGCACACTTAAATTCCAATCGTTCATCCGATCATATTTTACAAAGAAGCTGATGCATGCTCCTTATCACCTTAAAAAAATTTTAGACTCGCTTCCATGCGGCACAGGACGCCATGGTAGATTCTGACGATTCAGATCTACCACAAAATTTGAAATCATCGGCTTACGCAATATATGATAACTGCTTAGACCAGTACGAAGAAACAAAAGTTATGGTCTCCGATCAATTAAAAAAATAAAAGTAATTGCACCTACTCCACATCCGAGAGTAGAGTTGCCCCAAAGAGATAGTCAAAGGCAAGGCTAGATGTGTCCGCAAGTGACACAGAAACATTTTATTATAAAGTTATGAAGAATGACCGTCCTTCCGGGAAATGTTTACAATCGTTTGCATCAACCATCCACAACTATCAAAAACACAAAAATTACGTCACCTCTGATACAAAACAAAAGATCAAGCAGGCGTCATAGTAAAAGAGTTCGTTCTTAATGACGATAATTTCAATTTGGCTTGGGAAGTTCTAAAAGCGAGATACATACAAAAACGAAAGAATATTGTTCGACAAACAAATAATGACACCTATGAACTTCCCAAAAATTAAGAAAAAAGAATTTATAAGGCTACAATCCACTGTTTATAGCAGCAAAAGTGGCCACTCTAGAAACTTCTAGTCTTCAAGTACTACGCCTTGAGCTATGCGTTATTGTCAAATTAGTATTCACAACGCATACCTATATCAATATGGCAAAATGTAAATTATATCGTTGTTCCGATTACGACGTTATTCTAGCCTGGTTGGAAAAAACACCAATTACATAAAAAAGCGTATATGTTCAAACGTACGTGCGGAAAGTCGAAAATCGACACATTGCATTATAGATAAATTTTCAAATTATAAACAAAAACTCAAAAGGAAAATTAATGGATCACCGTATTCCCAATAAGATACAGTGACGCACCTATAGTTACAAAAAACGAAGGTCGCACTTAACGCATCTATCGTAACACTTCTCGTACGGGCTGTAAAAAGCTTTAAATTAATTATGAACATTGTATACAGTATTAACAAGTTTCGAAGCCGATCTCAATTCACGGTCATTCATGTGCGCTCGCGAGATCCTCTCATTGGGAAGCCCTAACCTGAGGATATGTTTCCAAAGATGCACCCATTCTGGCTATACCATCCAGGGGTGGAGTGCTTTTAAAGCATACATACATATAAGAAAATATATAAATATTAAGAGGAATCGATACAACTAACTTTGATTTCCGCCAGGGAGGGGGACTATACGTATGAGCGTATTTTTTATTTTTTATAGTAGGAGGAAGCATCAAAAGCCGGAGTGCGGTACTTTAATCCGCTAAACTTAATCTACTCCCATCTCATGTCTCTCCCACGGGACTACTGGACAAAGTATTACTTCATGGGAGAGAAGAAGACATTTGGTAGGTAGGTAGGAGTGCAGCCTATCGGGCTCAATTAGCAATTGATGTGCCATTTGATACACTATTCGTAGAACCTCCTGTATCTACTATTACGTTTCACCTTCTCTCTCAAAC
>NW_026091185.1:0-15684 GCF_024586455.1 Bactrocera neohumeralis
CTTGGCATGTTGCAAGTCGGAATGCGTTAGTTGTACGCAAAGATCACTTGGTGCTCCTTTAATTTTTAGTTTAAGTCTTTGAATGAATTTGTGCATGTAAGCGACTACTCTTAGTGTTTTGGCAAATGACGAAAATCGATGGAGAATATCATCCTCTTCTGGAGTAATATGAAAATTTTCAATTTTCCGACTTTCCGGCGGTATTATATTACGAGCGGGAGACTTTGGCCAGAATTCTTGTGATTCTGTTAGCCATGTTGGACCATTCCACCAGAGTGTAGTGCTGGTGAGGTACAGTGGCTTGCAACCTCGTGTCCCAAGATCCGCTGGGTTATCTGCACTTGCAACATGTTGCCATTTTGCTGGGCCAACTAAGTCTAAAATTTGGGATATTCGGTTAAATACATTTCGTCTATCTTGGAACCAGCGTAAACACCACCAACAATGTCAGCCTGGAAATCCAACGCAGAATTGCTCTTGCCAACAGGTGCTACTTCGGACTGAGTAGGCAATTGAAAAGAAAAGTCCTCTCTCGACGAACAAAAGCTAAACTCTACAAGTCGCTCATAATTCCCGTCCTGCTATATGGTGCAGAGGCCTGGACGATGACAACAGCTGATGAGTCGACGTTGCGAGTTTTCGAGAGAAAAATTCTGCGAAGAATTTATGGTCCTTTGCGCATTGGCCACGGCGAATATCGCATTCGATGGAACGATGAGCTGTACGAGATATACGACGACATTGGTATAGCTCAGCGAATTAAAAGACAGCGGCTACGCTGGCTAAGTCATGTTGTCCGGATGGATGAAAACACTCCAGCTCTGAAAGTATTCGACGCAATACCCGCCGGGGGAAGCAGAGGAAGAGGAAGACCTTCACTCCGTTGGAAGGACCAAGTGGAGGAAGACCTGGCTTCGCTTGGAATATCCAATTGGCGCCACGTAGCGAAAAGAAGAAACGACTGGTGCCCTGTTGTTAACTCGACTATAATCGCGTAAGCGGTGTCTAAGCCAATTAAGAAGAAGAAGAATATTGACTCATGGAGTACGAACGAATCTTATGATTTTATCAGACGTTTCTCTTGAAATTTCAAATGGTCGGTCGAAAAGGTCCGACTAGTTTTCCAAAAGCTATCTCAAACGTCATTCGGGCTCTACTTAGGCTTTATCGGTCGGCGCCAATAAAATAAAATGGCGTTTGGAAAAAATGCCCTGTTAAAGCTTTATCGGATGGTATATTAAGTTGGCCTCTGGAAATCTCATCATTATAAGGAGGTGTTTTTTATGCCACTCATCTGATGCTCTTCCATTTGCTTCTGTTCAGGCGTGACACTAGTATACTTATTTGATACTTATGCCAAGTAAAAAAGCACTGGGAGGTTACTCTGTAAGGCGTTACGAATAGCAATGCGTTGCGAAAGTGAATTGCGTTGCGAAGGGAAATCGGTACTCTGTAAGACTTTCGCATTGTAAACAGTGTTGCACTGTTTTCACGTTGACAAATTTCCAGTATAGTTGACATTACTGACCGAAACGAAGGAGAATGAAAACAAAATCAATAACAGAAAAGTGAAGAAGAAAATTGACAGATAAACATAAAATTAAATTTGAAGAGTTTTATAAATATATAAAAGTAATTTTAAATAAATAAAAAAAGTGTGAATATGGATTGCGTTGTGTTGTGGGAGGAAACGAACGAACGAAATGAACGAGTGGAGCGGAAAATGATTAGAGACAAGTCCAATGTGATGAGTCTTAGTGAAAAAAGCCAAGTTTGAATGATAAAGTGTAATGCAATTCTTTAAACTTGTTTGTGCTTTTACTCGTAAATAGTTTCGTGCAAAACTTTCGCCTAAGTAAGGAATCAAGTATTAAACGCACGGTTCCGATGCCTTTTAGCTGCTAGAGAACTGCATTATGCCCCAGAAAAAGTGGTGCAAATTTTAAACGTATGTTGTGCACTTCATAATATTTGCACTCTTTTTAATGTGGAATCACCTGTAAATATAGCAGTAGAAGTTGAAGAAGTCGATACTAGTTATACTGAAACCATAGGCAATGCGAATGAAACCAATATTGCTAAACGTTTAAGAGATCAAATAAAAAACAGTATGATTAGTTTATAAACATATAACACTATTCAATAAAGTAAACTTTTTAATTTTTCATATTTTCACATTTATTTGATTAAAATTCACATTAATGATATAAAGCTGTAGTCTCTTGCACATGTGTATACATACTATATCTATATATGTATGTCAGTATTATATATGTAATAAAAAGAAAAAACTATCACATAAACAAAAAATACATTTTTAATTCAATAAATAATTATCAGTAAGTATTAAAAAATACATAAGTAACAGACTTCAATGTCAATAACTAAAATACAATATTTTTATTGGGCGGGCCGTTCAATTTCTAGCATTTGCTTTTTTAGTTCTAATGTTGCAAATTTTAGTTTTGTTTTGTCCAAATCAATCCTTTTTTTGTGTTCGAATTTTTCAACAGCCAATTTATATTTTTTTTTACTCATTTTATGTTTTTTTTTCATGCATTTTGAAATCACTTTTAGGTTTACATTAATTTCAGACAACACTTTTAATGAACCTTTGTGATAAGCGATTTGGTTATCCACCTGCTTATTTAAAAGGCTATCTTTCTTTTGCGGAGCGACTCTCTGACGTGAACAATGTGGCATTTCATCCACTGGCGTTGGTTCATTCTGTCGGAATTCGTCGGTTGTAATGTCTGACCCACTTGGTTGTGTTAACTGTGCTGCACCAAATTCTGAGGTGCCGCTTATTCCACTGACGGATATTTCCATTGCCAGAAGCTCACTAACCTGCTCCTCCAACGGTGTTAAGGAGCAATGACTTGGAGGACCACCACCAGTTCCAGAAATACTTATTTTATTCCGACGCATTTTTGCTTTCAAATGAGTTTTATAATCCGACCAAACCTTTAAATAATTAAGTAATATGTGCTTCAAAAATCATTTATAATTAATCTTTTTTACCTTTTTCCATTTTAAAACATCGCGCGATGGTGGCCCCGCAGCATAAAGGTCACATACCAACTCTTTCCATTAATTATTTGCAGCATTTTTCGCGTTCACAGTTTTCAGTTGTCCTTTGGAAAGTTCCAATGTGTTTTCATGTAATTGATAAAAATTTCGAACTGTGTTGGGTTTATTTGTTTATTTTTAAAATTTTCCCTGTTAAATAAATCTTTTTTTAATTAAAACTAAAAATATGTCTTATAAACTTACATTTTTTGTCCGTTGCGCTTGCCAGTTTGAGATCGAATCAAAAATACGTTAAACGCACAGATTTGACAGTCGTTTACGCAATACAGAGTGCTGCCATTGCGAAGGGGTAAAAATAAAATCGCAAAACTCAATTTCCAATGCGCTTGTCGCCTTACAGAGTTGCTTTTTGTCATTTACGAACTTTTTCACTTGCGCAACGCCTTACAGAGTAACCCCCCTGATCTTTTGTATCACACTCTATATAATATATTTATTTAGTTTATTTGAGCAACAGGATATACTTGAATATATGTATGTATATGTATATTTTTTCTGTTTTCTGCGAAACCCACTGCGACTTAAGTCAAAATCGAGTAAAGGTCATATTCTAGTTCTCCTATTCATAGTCCATATTTGTGTCCAATCCGATTTAAAAAATTCCAATTTTAAAGAAAGTTATCGCCTTTTGTATTTTTCTTATCTTTAATTTTGAAAATATTACATACATTAAAACATCTTAAGTAAACTTAAATTTTATGAGATGCTTTATTGGTTGTTAAAGGTTTCTTCATTTAAACTTACATATGTCAACTGAAGCTCTATTAATATTAAAAAATAATTAAAAATATGTATTCAGTGAAACATCTTATGTCCTCTTACGCTAATATGTTAAACTTATATTCTTATAATTTCTTCACTTAAATAGACATAAGTTGTTTTGAAAAAACTCGAATATTCAAAGAGAGAACTTTTTACATTTTGCAAAACATCTTAAGTCTACTTAAAATGTTATGCAATAATTCGCTTCGAACATAACGGCATTTTAACTCAACATAAGTTTGTTTGGATGTGTGCTCACAAAGCATTATTGCGCACATAAGCGATCAGTTGAAAACAAGTCGTTGTGCTAATAACTTCAAAAATGGAAAGTGATTTATTGAAAAATATAAGCAATGTAGATTTCGATAGTGATGATTCCATTATTGATCCAAATTTTAATATAAGTGAATGTAGGGGAAACTGGGGTACCTTTGACTTTGGGGCACATTTGACTATGGCATTTTCGAAGTCAAGCCAGTAAAATCAATCGCATTTATAAATTGGGAATGGTGCAGTAATTGATTTTATTCAATATGTTGAAGTTTACCAGTTAGTGTTTATACATTTTGGTGAAGCAACACGTGTTTTTCTCTTTTCTCTGCGTTCTGTGTTATTTTGTGGCAGTGATATGTAAGACATTTGTGAAGTCAATTGAACACCATTATAAAGTGCTAAGTGAACTTAACTAGTATTATTATCAATAATTTTGAAAAGATTTGGAAATTTAAGAATAAAAGAATTGAAAAGGTAAGAAAATTGAAATTTCTAAAGTAAACTCAGTTGGGGTACATTTGACATTTTTGAATGGGGCACATTTGACAAAAGTCAAATGTACCCCGTCTCTGTTTTGACTAAGTAATGAATGCACTTTATTCAATTTAGTGTTGATATTCAGCAGGAAAATGGTACGCAATTACAAAAAAAAAGACTAATCGGTGTGCCATAAATGAAGATAATATTAGAAACGCAATAACGGATATCAGAAATGGGACTGAAACGCAAACTACAGCTGCCATCAAATACGGAATAAATAGAACAACTCTAATCATGCGTTTAAAACATAAGGCACCTTCTGGCAATCTTTCAGATTCTGGCAATGATAGCAGCTCTGATGATTATTTTAAATTTCAATCGAAATTCACATCTCGCCAGACATTTAATAAGCAACAAGAAACCGATATTTGTGATTACGTCAAGAAATGTGCTTTTTATTCTTACGGCTTAACTTATCAAACTTTAAAAAAGTTTGCATATGATTACGCTAAAGCTAAAAATTTGGTTACTCCAACTGCCTGGGAAAAATCCAAAGAAGCTGGAGAAGATTGGCTTTACGGATTTCTTAAAAGAAATGATTCTATATCTCTTCGTAAACCTGAAAAGATCAGTTTGGCAAGATTACGCGGTTTTACTAAATCAGCAGTGGAAAGTTTTTTCAAAAACCTTACTACGTTGTTTTAAAAGTACTCATTTCAGCCAAAAGATATCTATAATTTGGACGAAACTGGTTTAACTACCGTGATGGAGCCTATTAAGGTAAGATAGGCTTATAAATTTAGTCGTATTTTTAGCCTGGTTGAAAATACACGTTAATGACTTTAAATAACATATTTCTTCTCTAGATTTGTGCTGCAAAAGGACAACGTTCTGTTTCTCAAGCATGTTCCGCTGAGCGCGGCAGCTTGGTTACAATCGTTGGCATAGTTAACGCTTGCGGAAATCGTTTGCCTCCGGCTTATATATTTCCTCGTGTACCTTTCAGTGAAAGATTCGGAAATGGATGCATGCCCGGTTCGTTGATATTGAATACAAAATCCGGATGGATGATTTCTGAACTATTTGCAAATGTGCTGAAACACATTAAAAACTTTACGAACTGTTCAGTTGAAAACCCAATTCTAATTCTGCTTGATAATCATGCGTCACATTGCAGTTTGGAAAGCATTAACTTTTGCGCCGAGGCTGGAATTGTATTACTTTCTTTTCCTCCACATACATCCCATCGTCTACAACGCTTGGATGTATCAGTTTTCGGACCCTTTAAGCAATTTTGTCGCAAAGCCTTTAACGATTTTTTAACCACAAATCCTGGAAAACAAATCAGTATATATGATATCGGCACCTTAACTCAACAACCATTTCAAAGAGCATTTTCCCCAGAAAACATAATGAACGGATTCAAAGTAACAGGAATTTGTCCTCTCAATACGCAGGTTTTTCAAGATGAAACATTTGCGCTGGAGTCTGTAACAGATGAGGAAGTTGAACGCGTTCATCCTGATAGATCAGATGATATGAATTCATCACAAAATGCTACAAAAAATCCACAAAGCAACCTATATTATAACTCACCATGTACTACGCCAGAATCAGTTAGGCCTATATCGCAACTGCATGCATCCACGAAATCTTCGAGAAGTGGAACTTCCCGAATCCTTACTTCTTCAACTGAAAAAAGAAGGATTGAGCAGCTTACTACTATAAAGTAAAAATTTTAAAACCGCCAAGCGCACTCTCAAGTTTTCACAGAAGAGAACACAGCAGGCTAAAAAGAAGAAACTAAAAAGAAAACCTCAACTGAAAATCGAATCTTCAGACGAAAGTACGGGTAACATTAGCTACGCTGACACAATTAACTCTAATGGATTCCCTCCTGATGATGAAGGTTACCTTGAATCCCGGGCAGATGATTTAGAGACACACAAAATAACTGATGATGATAATTTGACTGTGGGAGACTACGTTCTGGTAAAATTCCAAGAAAACATCAAAAACACCGTTTTCTATGTAGGTCGAATAATAGAAACGTTTGGCAACTGCACTTATAACATCAAATTTTTCCGAAAGACATCTCCTTCAAGCATGGCTTTTGTTAATCCAGAAATTGAAGATTTGGCTATAATTATGCGCAGTGAAATAGAGCTGAAGTTGCCAGTTCCTGAAAATCCTGCTTCAACTTCACGGTATCGTACAAAATACATTTTTAAACTGGACTTATCAAAGTATTATATAAAATAATTTTTTATCAAAACTTATAATTCATTTCCTTTAAATTTTTCTTTTCTTTTAATTCAAAACTTGTAACTGAAATATTTTTTACTTTCCAAAATTAAAATAAAATGAGTTTATATGCAAAATGCTGTTTTATTTTAATTTAATGTAGGTGTCAAATGCTTCCCTCCTAAAGTCAAATGTACCCCGTGACAGGGGCACATTTGACAAAATGGCTTTTTTTTAAAACTGTAAATTAAAGTGTAAAAGGGAGTCGCTGAAAAAAAACTCCGGCAATATTATAAAGCTGAATAATTGCTCTAAAGCAGGTAACAACTTATTTTATGATAATTCAAACACATTTCGAGAAATTTTATTTCAAAAAAAAGGTGTCAAAGGTAACCCAGTTTCCCCTACTGCAGCAAGTTTCAGTTCCGAAAATAATGATGTAAGTTTTATAGTGATTGCATTTATAAAGTGATTTTAATAAAAACTTAATATTAGGAAAACTCTATAAGTGTTGCAAATAAAGTGGAAACAGAAAAATATTCAAAGAAAGATGCAAAGATTCCAGGAATAAAGGGCAAAGTTACACCTCAAGCGCTGGTAAGGTTGTTCAGGCACGTGAAGTGCGCAGGTTGAAACGGTGCAGAAAGAAATGCGCAGATAGAATCACTTTTGAAGAACAGCAATATATACACACACAGTACTGGGAACTAGGCTCATACAATTTACGCAAAGCATTTCTTGGTGGCTTAATTGGAGTTGAAGAAACAAAAACAGTAAAAATGCTAAACATGACTTAAAACCAAGGATAAGACCTTATACAAACAATTATTTCCTGGAAGTTGGTAGTAATAAAATCGCAATATGCAAAAAAATGTTTTACATTCACATTATCCGAGACAGAACAATCTATAAAAACGGTTGTGAGTGCAAAACTTGATGGGCGTGTAATCGGCGATGGACGTGGAAAACATAAATGCGCTAAAAAACTTTCTATTGCAAAAGAGAATGAAAGTTTAGATTTTATTAAAAGCTTCGAAGGGACACATCAAAACGTTATTTCCCAAGTGATTTATCTGCGAATGAAATGCATCGTCTCTATTGTGAAAAATACGCTTATTGCGTTTCAATTTCAAAATGTTCGCAATTGTTTAGCACACTAAAATTGAAATTTAAAAAACCTAAAATTGACACTTGTCATAAGTGTGATTTTCTCCAATGCAAAATACAAGTTGCTAAACCCGAAGAATTGGACTCTTTACAACTAGAGCAATCTAAACATGTAAATTTAGCAGAAAAAGCTTATGATGCTAAAAAAATGATAAGCAGAGAGCTTTAGCTGATGCTACACTTAAAGTGTTGTGTTTTGACCTACAGCAGTGTCTTCCTACACCATTATTAAGAACCTCACTTTCTTTTTACAAAAGGCCTTTGTGGACTTTTAATCTTACTATGCATGATTTTGCAAGTAATCAGGCCTCATGCTACATGTGGCATGAAGCAATAGCAAAACGAGGAGGTAATGAAATAGCATCGTGCGTGTTTGATCATTTATTAACATTAAATACGAATGCAAAGCACGTTGTTTTATACAGTGATTCATGTCCAGGACAAAATAAAAATTCATTCATTGCGACTATGTTTGCAATTTTTATGCAATTTAAAAATAATGTAGACATTATAGATCATAAATTCTTGGTCCCTGGTCATACTCATATGGAGTGTGATAGCGACCATGCTTTGATAGAAAAAAGGAAAAAACTAACTTCAACCAAAATTCACCATCCGCGTGATTGACAGTCGAACATATATGACTTTGCACATGCATCAAAGAATTTATTTACATGGAGAAAAGTAGATGACAGTGGTGAAAAGTATAGCTGGATCGACATTAAATGGCTAAGATATGTATACCAAAGAAACTGGAAAAGTTATTTTAAAAAATCCTTAAATGAAGAAGAACCTTTTAAATTGATAAACATATCTAAACGAGGAATAAACTGCGGGAAAATGACAGATTTAAAAATATGCTACAAGATCTTTTAGATATGTTACCTCTTGTGAATGAAGTGTATAAGCCATTTTATGTAAACTAAGCAACAGAAGAGCAGTTGGATTGTCATCCAGATCTTACAGAAGCTGATGAAACTAATGAATAATTAATGCTTTAATTTGCTTTGAAACCAGATTTTTTGTACTATGAGTTGAACTTATTAATATGATTTAAGAAACAATACATGAAGCTGTATATTTTTGTTATGAATAAATTTTTGGTTTTAAAAATAAACAAATACAAAAATCTTATATCCAATGAGTTATTTGTTTCAGTTTTAGAGCAAAAGCTCTTATGTCAACTTAAGTATTATCCAACTGAAGTATTCATTTTGACAAAATATCTTAAGTCAAATTAAGATTTGATTTTTCTTAACTTTTGGTTTTTTAAAATATCTTATTTACAAAACAACGAATAAAACATACTTCTTACTAAAATTTTTTTCAAAAGCATATAATGTCTTAAGAAATAGTTTTACTTTTTCCTTGATTAAAAATAACTCATTAAATTTCAACACAATTGATTTTAGAGGAAATCTCCAATATCTCAAAACTCAGTTTTAAGACTTAAGATGTTATGGTAAAACGACACAGATATATAATAATTTCATATATTCCTAGGCGTACAAAAACGGAAAGGACAACTCAGGAGCAGCTGCAACATTACATAATGTTTTGCAAGCAGCATCCTGAGTTGCAACGGGGGAAGCTAACTCCGACCAACCCTCAAGGGCTGCAAATACTTTGGTCGGAGTTAGCAGAAAATTTAAATGCCTTAAGAGGTCCAACTCGATCGGCAGCCAAGTGGAAGTTTCCATAGTCCTTAATGCATTGGAAACTTCAGTTGCGATCGCGAGCGCGCAAACTGAAGGCACATGCGCAAGCGGCTGGTGGAGGCCCTCCGATAAATGGAATGACTGAATTCGAGGAGCAAGCAATTACAACTTTTGGGGCAGCAGCGGTGGATGGATTGCCGGGTGTTGCGACTTTGGGTCACCAGGTAATATTTTAATTTAATATTTGTCGGACTATATATTATAATATTACATGACGCAATAATTGGTCCGTTTTATACTTACAGGTTTTGCCGTTGTATTTAAATACAGCTCAAGCTCCAGCTTCCTCGCCAACACCTACAGTCGCATCGCCTCCTCCAGCTCCCTCACTAACAGTCGCATCGTCTGCTCCAGCTTTTCCTGTTCTTTCTCTAAATTTTTCTTCCTCACCATCACCTCCAGATTCCTTATCACCTCCCATCTTATCTTCTCCTATGCCATCGCCTTTTTACATCCCTTCTGAAAAGCAGTGCTACCAAAAATGGAAGATCGAGAAAAGCGAGAGGAGAAGGCCATTGCTCTACAAAGGAAAATTTTAGAGCAAAATGTGCAGAAGACAGGGGTGCTACACCAAATGACACAAACACTAACATCGCTGTCAGAGGTTATGGCTAAATTGTCTGAAAAATTAAATTAAATGTAAAACAAGTAAGGAAGGGCTAAGTTCGGGTGTCACCGAACATTTTATACTCTCGCATGATAAAGTGATAATCGAGATTTCATTATAAGTTTTATTCCGCTATCATCATTGGTTCCTAATGTACTATATATTATACCGAGAAGGCATCAGATGGAACTCAAAATAGCGTTATATTGGAAGAAGGCGTGGTTGTGAACCGATTTCACCCCTATTTCGTACACGTCATCAAGGTGTTAAGAAAACATAATATACCGAATTTCATTGAAATCGGTCGAGGAGTTCCTGAGATATGGTTTTTGGTCCATAAGTGGGCGACGCCACGCCCATTTTCAATTTTTAAAAAAAGCTTGGGTGCAGCTTCTTTCTGCCATTTTTTCCGTAAAATTTAGTGTTTCTGACGTTTTTTGTTAGTCGGTTAACGCACTTTTAGTGATTTTCAACATAACCTTTGTATGGGAAGTGGGCGTGGTTATTATCCGATTTCTTCCATTTTTGAACTGTTTATGGAAATGCCTGAAGGAAACGGCTCTGTAGAGTTTGGTTGACATAGCTATAGTAGTTTCTGAGATATATACAAAAAACTTAGTAGGGGGCGGGGCCACGCCCACTTTTCCAAAAAAATTACGTCCACATATGCCCCTCCTTAATGCGATCCTTTGTGCCAAATTTCACTTTAATATCTTTATTTATGGCTTAGTTATGACACTTTATAGGTTTTCGGTTTTCGCCATTTTGTGGGCGTGGCAGTTGGCCGATTTTGCCCATCTTCGAACTTAACCTTCTTATGGAGCCAACAAATACGTGTACCAAGTTTCAGCATGATATCTCAATTTTTACTCAAGTTACAGCTTGCACGGACGGACGGACGGACGGACAGACGGACGGACAGACAGACATCCGGATTTCAACTCTACTCGTCACCCTGATCACTTTGGTATATATAACCCCATATCTGACTCTTTTAGTTTTAGGACTTACAAACAACCGTTATGTGAACAAAACTATAATACTCTCCTTAGCAACTTGTTGCGAGAGTATAAAAATAAAAAAATGAAATAAAATAAAATGAATTATTTACACATATGTAGATGTCTTTTTATTCATTCTTAGAGGAAATAAAATGTACAAAGACAGTAAGTAACTTACATATACATATGTATATACTTATATTTATAGTACATAACGCCACTGGAAATATATACACATGTATATTATAAAGACATGATGTAACGTTCTCTTACTCTAGCACCCTCCCTAAAATTGGGGTTTTCGAAAACAATTTCGGTGTCTTGTGATTCTTCTAAAACTTCTTCGAAGCCAAGGTCTGCAGCCACACCATGCTTCAGTAAAATGTTGTGAAGAATTGTACATGCGTAAATAATCAAAGACGCTTTTTCAGGGCTGTAATGAAGAATGCGGTGTTTTGAGAGGCACCGGAATCGTGACTTCAAAACACCAAAGGCTCTCTCAATGGTATTACGTGCTTTGGCGTGCAGCTTATTGTAACGCACTTCCCTTGCATTTGAAGGTTCAGCGACTGGCGTTAACAGCCATAGCTCCAATTGATATCCTTGGTCACTTAACAACCACGAATCACTTTGCATGTTATAGGTACTTGTGAGGTGCATACGTGTTGGGGATGTGGTCCAAATAACAGAATCATGGCAAGACCCGGGATATCTCGCGTTGACAGCGGTGAACAGAAGTCGATGATCACACACCTGCCAAAAAAATATACTCGTATACATATGTATGTGTTAATAGAAAGATTGGTAAATAGTTTGTATAATATAGAACATTACGTACTGTAAAATCCTTTCCAGTTCATGAAAAGTGAGAGAGGAGTAGTGGCGTCAGTGCTTGAGGGTGAAACAATCCCAATATTGATCCCAAATTTCGTGTAAAATCTTTAAGAAAAAATTTGTTTATTTATTTATATTTATTTTTATTTATTTATCTTATCCCTTCTTTGTTTCTGAAACATCCTGCACGCTTGAAGGGAAATAAATTTCACTGCCCTTAACATCCACAATTAATTGCAAAATAAAGTGCAGAGCTCTAGACACACAGGGCTAGCTCATATAGAGCATATACATAACTATTACCAACGCATTTTTGGTAAGAGCAATGCCCGTAAAAATACAAACACGCCAAGAAACGCAGATCAAAAGATATACTCGACTTCTGCATATCATGCGGCACCAATTCACTTATAAGTAATTTACATAGCGATTTTGGGAATCGAAATGTATTTATAAATGTTCTGTCTTGCATAGTAAAAGGATCGCTTTTGTCTCGTAAACCCTTCAAAATTTTCCTCCTACCCCCCCGATTTCTCCTCCTCAACAATTGCCGCATACACAAAGAACAGTTCCTCCATGCTAGTTATATCACTCAAATATTTTTAAAAAATGTCAAATATTGATGTAAAACAAAACAAACACAGATGTTTTGTATTATAATGGCTGCTTGCACACGTCACAGATATTTGTGATAATAGTGAGCATTTGAGCTTTTGAATTTTCGCCAGGGTTACCTTATCCTCACTTTAGTGAGAAACATCACTATAGTGAGTGTGGTGATTTTTGTGAGGGCATGAGAATAGGGCTGTTAGTTCACTCCGTCACTTGGCGGTTTATAGTAAAGGGAAAGTGCGGTGGTTGCTGCGGATAACAAATGAAAGTGTGGTTTCGTTGATGATCGTGTGGTTGTTGTGTTGGTTTGATGCGTGTGTATGTTGTCAACTGTTGTGTGATGAGGTGTTGTGACGTGACGCTATGTGACATGATGTGATGCGATGTGGGATGTCGCAGAACGTTCATAACTCATGTGAACATCCCGGCCCCCCCTAGGCGAATTAATCGGCTAGGAGCCTCTGCAGCTGTTGCAGTGTGCTGAGTACAACAGTGTCGTTGTTGCTGGCGATGAGCGTGGCGTGTCGGAGATGGCCGTGAACGTGCTGTAGTTAGTTCGCGGCGTCGTTGTCACCGAAAAAGATCGCTGCGTGGTCTGGTACGGGAGTTGGTACGATTGGCTCGTGTGGGAAATCGATGGAACAGAATGTGGTCCGGCCTTTGGCAATATTGGCAGGCACCGTCGGCCCAGCACTCTATGGTGGCGTGGTCATCTGCCAGGTCGTGCAATGCCTTTGGGCCCTTGCAACCTGTTGTCGTTGAGCGGTCTTCATACTTTGAAAGATGGTGCATCGTTTCAGGGCGTGTGGCCGATGGCACAGGCTACAACGTGGAGGCCCCTGTGGCTCCAATAGGTGCTCTTCTCTTATCTCCCTGACTGCTGCGGCGGATAGCGGTGGTTGCATAACCTTGATCCTTGGGGCGACAACGGGTGCAGCCGAGGCTTTGGGTTTAGCGATTGCGGACCTTACGGTGTTGGAGGTGGTTTGGGTCTCCTCTACGTGAATTCCTATGGGAATATAAAAATGTGTTAAAGCTACGAATACGAATGTCCGCTACGAATACGCATAATTTGCTATCATTGAATCCATGTGAATTCGAACTTTTTGTTGCCAGACTTAACTTTGAATTTTGACATTTCGAAATCAGCTATGTAGAAGAAAAAATTTAAATTTTTATTAATAAAAGTGAAATCGTTTGTATTCAAATTGATTTTACGAACAAAATATGTATTCGCTAACGTTTTTATTTATGTATGTTGCTTGAGGAAGAACGTGAGAGAAGTCGGCGTGATCTAAAAATCCACCGAAAATCACTGAGGGACAAGAGGAACCCTTTCGATGTGGACGAAACAATGTACAGTTCAAAAATCCACAAAAATTCATTGTTAAATTTTATTAAAATTATTTTTCTAAAACAGGTTTATTAAAAACTATCGGTTTAATAAGGCGGCCTTTACGTATGTCCTCGATGTTCTAGAGAGGAATGCAAGTTCTTCAAGATCGTCATCTATATCTTTACTTCATCGATTGTTTTCAGTTTTACGGTTTTTAGCTGAAGGAGGCTATCAGCATGGAGTGGGTAAAGACTTCGATATTCCAATGGCTCAGTCAACATTTTGTTGCATCTTAAAAGAAATATTGGGATTGCTTCAGTCCCATTTGTGCCCTCAGTGTATAAACCTCGAGTTAAGTAACGTTGAAAAAAGTGAAGCGAAAAAGGATTTTTTTCTGAAATACGCATTTCCAGGCGCGATTTTGTGTGTAGACGGGACACATATTAAAATCGTTGCTCCAACTAAAGATAAGTTTCTCTATTATAACCGCAAAGGATACTTTAGTATCAATGCCATGATTGTAAGTTTAGTGACAAATTCGCATTTCAAACATCTTAATCAATATTTTGCAGATATGTGACAATAAAATGAAAATACGTTATGTGAATGCTCAGTTTCCTGGCAGCAATCACGACTCCCACATATGGAATGTCAGCAATGCTCGTTATTTTCATGAGAAAAAGTACCTCGATGGTGAACGAAACAGCTGGCTTTTGGATATTATACATACAAACATTCCCAAAATTTTATATTTGTACAGGAGATGCTGGATATGCCTTAGAACCATGGTTAATGACACCATTCCGTACCCCTCCTCAGGAAGCCCAGAAGAGAAATATAATAAAATACATGCAAAAGGAGAAATATCGTTGAAAGGACAATAGTTTTTTAAAATCGATTTAAATGTCTTCCGGGTGCTCGTGAGCTTCTACGAGCCGCGGAAGGTATTTCAAATCGTTAATGTTGCGGCAGCGTTACACAACGTTTGCATTCACTATCGCGTAAATGATGAAAGTTTAGAAAATAGTTCGGAAACAAATATTTTTATAGAAAGTAATGAAATTCTTTCATCAACTTATAATGATGCAGCTTCACAAATCAGAGAAGCTATGGCTATGTTCGTAAAATGCGTCATGATTGCATCATGACGATTGCATAACAAACAGAACGTCCAGAAATGCCAATATTGCAGCACTGCAATAATCAAGCGTTCAAAAAGACAAATACTTATCAGCTGTCACTCATAATTTCATCAAAAAATTGTTTACTGCATTTTTAACTACTACGATGTCTGACGAAAAGTAAGTGCAAAAACTGTTTTATTTTAATTTTCGTATTGAAATGTAGTTAAATTTTATGTTAATAATAATTGTATAAATTATTATTTTTAAATTTTTAGTGAAAATCTCAGTAATGCGGAGACACAGTTATTGCTAAGAGTACGGTTGAATATGGAGGACGAGTTTAAATCGGGTAGAAGGAAAAAAATGTATTGTGGAAGAAAGCTGTGACCGAAGTTAAAAATGTAAATGAACACAATAAAAATTAAAATGAAGTTCA